>NW_026268520.1:9978-11917 GCF_000697945.3 Frankliniella occidentalis | reverse complement strand
AGAGAGAGAGAGAGAGAGAGAGAGAGAGAGAGAGAGAGAGAGAGAGAGAGAGAGAACGGCCCCCCAGGGTGAATGACTCAGGGCCTTGAGCATGGGTGGGTGCTGTACCGTTCACCGGGCCATGCGCGTGTCCCCAGGTGGTGTGGCGGGGCGCGGCGTTATACGAGCGTGCTTGCGGCAAAGGACCGGCGTGCGTCATCAGTCAACTGGAGGCCCTGGAGACAGTGAGGAGGAGAGGAGGGGAGCCTGACAGGTGTGGGGCGGACAGCAGAATGAATCTACGCACGATCGCGCAGCTCGCCTCGCCTATTCTCTCAAGATCAATCTGACTCGATGATTTGGGAGCGCACCGTGGCCCCGCTGCTGGTGGTGCTGACTGCCTGGAGCCCCACCGCCTGCGTCGCCCCCGCCGCCCCCGCCTGCCTCTCACTTCCTGCCTCCGGTCGAGGCCCTTGCCCGCCGCTGCCGCTGCCGCTGCATTCCTGCCCTAATGCAGCGTGAGACTCATTTCGAGACATCCTTGCAAGGCCGGGCCGTCCTGTCGCTCTCTGTCCTGTCGAGGTGCGCGCCGCGCTCACAGGACGTTGCTGAGGACGTCCCATCCCATCCCCCCCCCCCTTTCTGTATCCCCAGGTCCTGTCCTGAGATTGTGTCGTAAACAGTATCGCAGGATCATATTCTCGCCCCGTCGTTGACGAGCACGGAGCCAACGGAGCGGTGGTCTGGCGACCCACGACGACGCGGACCCACGCCATGCGACCGCACTATGACCGCCCCCTGACCAGCCCGTGACCGCAGCCCAACGACCTCGTGACCAGGCCGTCGAGTGCCTATTGATTGGCCCGGCCCGCTCCGTATGCCGATCTTGGGCAGCGGGATGGGAACAACGGGGCTCTCCGGTACGCTGCCGGAGCAGGAGCAGGATGTGCCTTCCGCCGTGGAGCCCACCTCGTCCCAGCAGACTGTAGGCTCCGCAAGCTTTACACTCTGCGGTGTACTTGGCACACACGAGAAAGATTATTGTACTTATTGCCATAGTGCACACATGCAAATGTGTACTGACCATATGTTGTACACGACTCAAAGAAAGTGTGGTAAGTACCGGCTGTACCAGCAGTGTTGCGGGATTGCAGACTCAATATGGACGCAGGTGCATGGCTCCTTACGGGTGTAAAGAGTAGGCAAACCCGCAACACTGGTGCGTATTCACATTTACACACATATCTGCTTACGGTACCTCGTGTGCTGCCGGTCGAATCAGAGAAGTCGCAAGTGCGTGCGGGTTTGCCTACCTATAGGGCCATGGTGCCTAAAGAGCAGAGCGATTAGGGATCGTCTAGGAAGTACGTCCGTTGTATGTACTCATGTCAGATTAATGCGGCACATAACTTGAGCTCGGCGCCTGCGAGACTCGAGGTAGGCCACCCCGCGGTGCACACGTGCACTGCAGACAAGATGTTGTCTACCTACCAGGCGCTGTGGGAGCTTGCAGGGAACGGCATGTTCGTAACGGGGCGAATGATGGACGTACTTCCTAATGCAAAACCCGGCCGCACCTGCGTCTTCTCTGAATGTCACGGTACATGGAAGAGCTCGGCGCCCACTACGTACAGTACGCGTGTTGGCGACAGTGAATGGTTGTCCAGCGACGCACTGAGAAAATTTTTTGGTCCTGAGCACCAAACATTTTGTCCCGAGACCGAAAGTTTTTGACGCACTACAGTTGTGCCTAAGGCACCAAAGTTTTGTTGCCAAGCTTTAAAATTTTGTTGCCACGCACAGTAATTTTAGTAGCGGGAACTAAATTTTTTGTGGCAGGAACAAAGTAGGACGCACTAAACAACCGTCAGGAAAAAATTTTCTCAGTACGGTTTGGTATTGCCAACGGAAGCGAAAGACGTAGAAATTCCGTACACAAGTTTTCTATTCTCCCCCCCCC
>NW_026268520.1:4263-5902 GCF_000697945.3 Frankliniella occidentalis | reverse complement strand
CTCTCTCTCTCTCTCTCTCTCTCTCTCTCTCTCTCTCTCTCTCTCTCTCTCCCTGTTTGGTGTGTTTGGTACACCTGCTTCCTTTGCTCTAGCACCACTTCGAGGTCACTTCACTATTCAACTGCTCCTGACCTGACCGCGCCTTGCAGTGGCTGAACGGTTAGTTTTGCAGGGAAGTGTACTGTACGACATCATGAATCCTCCCCCTCCCCCACCCCTCTTCCCGCTCCTCCTCGAGTCTAGGATTGAAACGCCATCCCTAGCAGAGCCCTCTGCTCGGCAGTACACACAATGCGGGAGAAGAGGGAAGGGGGGATGGATGGATAGTGTGTGGGTGTGTGAGTGAGAGAGAGGGAGAGAGGGGGGGAGGGGTGGCAACACAGCGGGGTGAGAGACTTTTCAGCCGCCAATTTGTATTCCGTTGGTGTTTGACTTGATGGGGGTACGACTGACCCAGGTGCAGACGAACGCACACAGCTCACATACACACACGCGCACGCTCACTCACACACGCACACGCACACACACATTGACACAGCGCGCGTAGCGTTGTTATACGGGTACCAGCGTGCCGGGCCGTCACAAACACACACACTGCCGCTCATTTTCGTCGATACGTGGCGGCCGAGCACCGCCCTTGTCCTGTCGTTGTGTCCTCAACCTCCCCATCGTCAGTTCCCCTCCCCTCGCTCGCGCGGAGTCAGGCAACTACCCGGCCGACATACTCGTCTGCACGTATTCGCCGCTGCGCTGGGGTTCTAAACCACCTTCAGCCGGAAGCGGGTAAGGCAATCTCACTTCCGGTTTTGACTCCTGTCGTTTCACCTGAGCATGAGCTGCACAGACGCACGGGTAAGCGGCAACAGTTCACACTCGTTTCATGTAATTTGCAATTTTTGAGTATCGGAAGAGGGGCGTGGGTGTAAAACTGCGTATGTCCAAACCACAGCGTGGATGCAAAATACTAGGCAGTGACATGAGCAATGCTGCGGCCTCTTTTGGCTTTCAGCGAGCGTGCGCGGACGAGCGGACGCGCCTGACAGCAAGTGAGTCACCGGGGAATACCACACTGCAGAGAGCGCTCTCTTGTGCAATCCCCACCAATACGTATTATGCAATAATTGCGACACTTGCCCAAACAATATCAATTATTTTTTAAACTTTTTCCGACATATCTATTCAGTAGGAACCTGAATACAACGTTACCGCTCACCTACAAAAGCACGCTCAGGCAGGGCCAACAGGGCACAGGTACAAACTAAAACAACATAAAACAGAATTTATAAATTCTTCTTTAATAATACACTAAAATGTGGAACGTTCCCGCGCGTAACGCAGTTTGCACTTAGGCCCCTTCGGTTTGGACCAGGCGCGAAATGGTGCGGGCGAGCGGTAGATGTGGCTCTGATAAGCGAGCAGGGCGGGGCGGGGCGGAGCAGGGTGGAGTCGGTGTGTACTTGTGTGACAAAGCAGCCAGGCCGTGCTGCGGGGAGAGGGAGGGGCCGGGGGGCGGGGTACCTGGCGGACAAACATGTCCTTTATCTGCAGGCGACTGGTTCGTATAGGTACCTCAGGTGTACCCGGTATCGAACAGGGCCTGTGGCGGGGCGTGGCGAAGCGTGGAGCGGCAGCCCCCCCC
>NW_026268520.1:0-1440 GCF_000697945.3 Frankliniella occidentalis | reverse complement strand
GGTGGGAGGGTGGTGGACGCGGCCCGACCGGACCCGACCGGACCCAGAGCGGGGCACAGCGGGGCACGGCGGGGCGGCAGCGCTGAAAATAAACCGCGCCACTCCAAGCCGCCTGGCGGCTATGGCCGCTATAGCAAAACTGGGCGGGGGAGGGGACGTGGGAGGGCAGAGCGATCGGTTCGAGACAGAGAGCAGATTTGGCTCGGAGACCGAGAGGAGAGGGTGGCTGCTGCTGGGGTTCTGTCGCTGTGTGTGCGAACGCGGGAGGGTGTGTGTGTGTGGTGGTGGGGGGGGGATCTGACGAGGAAGTGGTGGTGATGGTGGTGCGGCTGCGGGGGCAGTGTTGGAAAAGAGGCGGGGAGAGAAGAGCGGGCATCTGCTGCTGGGCTTTGGACGTTACTCGCTGAGCGCGTATGCCACTGGAGAGAGAGAGAAAGGAGAGGGAGAGAGAGAAAGGAGAGCGGGAGGAGGGGGTTGGTGGAGAGAAGCGCGACCAACAAACAGATAGACAGGCGACTGAGAAAGACAGCCGGACGTGTGTGTTTGTGTTATGTGTGTGAGTGTGCGGGTGTGTGAGTGCGAGTGTGTGTTTGGCCGCGGCGAGTTCGCCATGCAGAGTAAAAATATCCTTTGGACATGAGTGTGCGTCATTGGTACTGCCCGGCCTACAGTGCAGGACCGTCCGCTGCCACGGCCGCCGTTAGCAGGCTGCGGCTGCTGTTTTGGCTGCCTTCGCCATCTCAGCAGCACGCGGAATGATACTAACGATGCGCTCGATTTGTGCGATCACCATCCTCCCGGTGGAGTGGTTCGCGCTGGTGAGGGTACAGGCGGGGTGGTTTATCGGAAAGCCTGCTGCTTGCTCCGCGACGCCCCCCTCACCACCCCCTCTCCAGGAGGTGGCCGCCCTATCCTCGCACCTCTCAAACCCCCATCGACTCGGCCCGCCCCCCTCCCCTGGGCCCTGTGACTTACGCCCTGCTCTCTCCCTCCTCCTCCTCCCTAGCTATAGATATACATTCCGTCGCGACGCCTACGGACGGAATTTACATGAAAGCCATACAATGGTGCCATCTCCTGCCTCCCTAACCCGGGCGTTAGTCTGATCCGGCTTGCTGCTGTCGCCCTGCGGCGCGGCGTGGCGTGGCGTGGCGGGGGAAGTATCAACGCCCTGCGCTCATATCCTGCGCGACAAATGAAACACCCCCGTTTGTATTCCGAGCGGACTTACCTGATTTCCTACCTATCTCTGCTGTTCCCCGCTCGCTCTCGCGATGGCCTTCCCCTCCCTCTTTCTCTATCGTTTGCTCTCTCTATCATTTCACTCCCCCTCAGCCACACTGCGCCCTAATTTCCTGTCTTGGCCCTAGGAGTGTGTAGGGGTGGGTGTGCGGGGTGTTCGTGGGGGTTGGATGTGTATGTATGTGAATTGCCCCCCCC
>NW_026268519.1:5411-6191 GCF_000697945.3 Frankliniella occidentalis | reverse complement strand
GAGAGAGAGAGAGAGAGAGAGAGAGAGAGAGAGAGAGAGAGAGAGAGAGAGAGACCACATTTCGAAGCGGCGGTTGAGCTGCTCTGCTCCGTGGGTATGCCAGGGGGCCCGCGCAGGCTCTGATAAGGAGATTTGGGACCTCTCCGTGAGGCCCCGAGAGTCGCGAGCCGCCGGAGTGCAAGGCCTCCGCCGCGCACGGCGCGCAGGGGGCCCCCGCCAGGTCCCCCCGCCTCGCCTCCCAGTCAGCGACCGCGCCAGCAGGCAGGACTGCAGACGGTTCGTCGGCCCAGTCCAGGCAAGGCGAAGGCAAGGCGGCGGCGAGCCGGCCGCGGTGTGGCGGTGCGCGGCCAGGGAGTGGGGGCATTGCCTCTTCCGACTCGCCCGCTCACCTCGGCCCCTCCCGGCCCCCCTCCGCCTGTTTACCAACAGTTGCACGTGCTGTCGGTACAGTGCCCGTCTGTTCGCACGACGGCCAGGGGGACAGGCGGACGTTGCGTCCAGACGGGCTGCGGTTTGCGGCCGCCTCCCAGCGGCTAGGCCGGACCAGCCCAGCCCGCACCCGGCCCGTCTAAACAAGCGCCGTGCGGGCGGGCGGGTAGGCCGTCCCGCCCGACACGCCTGCTCCCGCGCTGCCTACCTCGCAGGCGCGCTGAGCTGAGGTAGCGCCGTGCGGGCGGGCGGGTAGGCTGTCCCGCCCGACACGCCTGCTCCCGCGCTGCCTACCTCGCAGGCGTGCTGAGCTGAGGTAGCGCCGTGCGGGCGGGCGAGTAGGCTGTCCCG
>NW_026268519.1:4458-5361 GCF_000697945.3 Frankliniella occidentalis | reverse complement strand
GGCTGCGGTTTGCGGCCGCCTCCCAGCGGCTAGGCCGGACCAGCCCAGCCCGCACCCGGCCCGGCTAAACAAGCGCCGTGCGGGCGGGCGGGTAGGCCGTCCCGCCAGACACGCCTGCTCCCGCGCTGCCTACCTCGCAGGCACGCTGTGCTTAGCTAGCGCCGTGCGGTGCGGGCGGGTAGGCCGTCCCGCCAGACACACCTGCTCCCGCGCTGCCTACCTCGCAGGCGTGCCGAGCTGAGGTAGCGCCGTGCGGGCGGGCGGGTAGGCCGTCCCGCCAGACACGCCTGCTCCCGCGCTGCCTACCTCGCAGGCGGGCTGAGCTGAGGTAGCGCCGTGCGGGCGAGTAGGCCGTCCCGCGCCTGCTCCCGCGCTGCCTATCACGCAGGCGCGCTGAGCTGAGGGAGCGCCGTGCGGGCGAGTAGGCCGTCCCGCCAGACACGCCTGCTCCCGCGCTGCCTACCTCGCAGGCGGGCTGAGCTGAGGTAGCGCCGTGCGGGCGAGCGGATAGGCCGTCCCGCCAGACACGCCTGCTCCCGCGCTGCCTACCTCGCAGGCGGGCTGAGCTGAGGTAGCGCCGTGCGGGCGAGCGGGTAGGCCGTCCCGCCAGACACGCCTGCTCCCGCGCTGCCTACCTCGCAGGCGCGCTGAGCTGAGGTAGCGCCGTGCGGGCGGGCGGGTAGGCCCATTTTTCCTGGCATGCAGATTGGAAATTGTTTCTCGCTCAAAAAGTGTGTGCATAACCTCAGCTGCATTGCTCGATGCATGAGTTGAGCGATCATAGCGCTGTTCTCGGTTCTCGTGTTCACACACATTCCACTCCGCCGGGCCCAGCGCGCGCGCACACTGCTCGCCTAACCAAGTTGTTTGCGGTGAACGCATAATTTCGTTTCGCACCTTTGC
>NW_026268519.1:2155-2787 GCF_000697945.3 Frankliniella occidentalis | reverse complement strand
TTTCCAAGGACTTAACAGTCATAAAGCTTTTCTGCGGATTAACGTTAAGAATTAATGGGCACCGGCTCCACCGATTCTCTCTCTCTCTCTCTCTCCAATCGAAAATCATATGAGACCGTGCTATAGTAAGAATGCCCATGCGTACACGGTAAAAACGATGTCTCTTTTTTATAGTTAAAAAGGGAAAACTTTGAGGAACTTCCTTGGTTTGAGGAAATATCCTCACATTTCGAGGGATTCTTAAAAAATATGTGGGACTTTCCCTCATTTTTTGAGAAGATTCCTCAAAGTATGAGGCGAGTTCGGGATCGGAGGAGTTTTCCTGAAATATGGGAGTTCCTCAAAGGTTTCCCTTTTCCCTCAAAAACTGACACATCGTTTTTACCGTGTATAAAGGTAATGTAGGTAAAATGTTGGGCTTGTACGAACAGTACATCATCCATCAGAGCAAGTAAATTAGTACACTAGGCGATCCCGCATCACTGCGACAACCTACTCTACTGAGAGGAATTTTTAAGGGTTACAGGGCAACTTTCCATGATGTGTTGTAAAAGTACAACTTTTACAAAATTGTAAAATTACTAGACTATGTGGAATTTTTAAGGGTTACAGGGAAACTCTCCATGATGTGT
>NW_026268519.1:0-618 GCF_000697945.3 Frankliniella occidentalis | reverse complement strand
ACTCGATGTGCTGACGGTATGCAGAGAGAGAGGGAGAGAGATAGAGAGAGATACGAGTGGAGGGAGGACGGCACTGGAGCAAACAGCGACAGTCAGCCGGCATCCCTCCGCTCACCTCTCTCCCAAACCGTCCCGGTCACCCACGAACAGTCATTGTCCGTGCCCCGAATGCCTCACCTTTCACTATTTTCCGTAGGATTCCAATGTGCAAGAGCACATATACGCGAGGGGTCCTCGACTAGGCAACTCGTTGTACACTTGTCCACGCCCAACTCGCGTCATACTCGTGAAAAACTCGCAAAACCTCTCATTTACTCGCAAAAAACTTGCGGAAACTCGCCATTAATTCGCGAAAATCTGTGCAAAAATCTCGATCCCAACTCGCGGCCAACTCGTGCCAACTCGTCAGCTCGCCAACTCGTTGCACACTAATTTTGGAAGTGGGCGACCCATATACGTAGTAGGTTTGTGACCCCCTCCCATCCCTTTCCTTCCGAAAAAAACAACAACAAATAAACACGCGAACAAAACAAACAACGGAAACTCACCGCAGAAATAAAGAGTTTTGTCTCTCTCGACATCCGCAGTGCCTGGCGGTGGAGTGCAGAGCGACGAGAC
>NW_026268518.1:18802-19256 GCF_000697945.3 Frankliniella occidentalis | reverse complement strand
GCAGCAAGCACCACCACCGTTGTCGTGGCAAACACGTACATACGTACAGTCACCCCCTCACGAGTGGGATGGGAGGGGGGAGGGAGGCGAACAGATGTTGTACCCCCCTGAGGCCTGTTTTTGGGGGGTACATTCATGGCACCACTGTTGTACCCCCTTGAAGGGCCGTGACGGGGGGGTACAACAGTGGTGCTATGAATGTACCCCCCCAAAAAAGACACCAAGGGGGGTACATCTATGGCACCATAAATGTACCCCCTAGTTGATGGAACGCTATGGGGGGTACATTCATGGTGCCATGAATGTACCCCCTTCCTCTAGGGGTACATTCATGGTGGGGGTACATTCATGGTCCTACACCGGTCGGCGCGTCGGCGGCGGCCAGCCCAGCGCCCGGAGACAGCGGACGATCGGCCGACGTGTCGGCCGGCGTGTTGGCCGTCTGCACGTCCGA
>NW_026268518.1:11931-18642 GCF_000697945.3 Frankliniella occidentalis | reverse complement strand
ACGTAGCGTAAGACGTAACGTGACGGTTCTGTACAATATTCGGTGTATTCTGTCTACGCATTTTCCTTACTATTTTTGCCGCAAATTTTAATAATCCCAACTTCAAAATCACTAACTTCAATTTTTGAATGCAAATTAAATTCCTAAACTGGGGGTTGTTTTTCAGTTAACACGAAGTACCGCCAACAATACACACTGTGCTCGAGACCACTCCCGCCGCCCCTTTGTTAACAGTGCACCCAAACCCAAAACAGAGAGCTAAATGAAGTAAATTTCTAGAATGTTTATACAGCCAGCAAGCTTTCTGGTGGTCCATCAAACTTTCTACGGTGCACACATTCGTGCTACCACACCGACACCATTGTTTAAATCCAGGTACTAGGTGGTCAGTGCCTCGGTCCCCTCGGTCAGAGCGAACACCTCTATGTTCAGTGTTGCGGGTTTGCATTCCATTTCAAGACGCAATATGGGCTGACAGCATAGGCCAAAGACACCCCGTACAACTAAAAATGTTAACTTCTTTATTTACATTAGGATATAATTTAGTTTTCTTTATCATGGGTTCGTTTCGCAGTTTACACGAAGTGTTAACGTTTTTTATGGGACAACGTCGCTCTATTGGCGGTAAATACGGAGGAGAGATGGATAAGTCACTCGCAAGCCCTTAGTGACTTTTGCGCTCGTTAACTATCAACGTATTCGTGCGATGAGGTGTACAAACCATCATGTTGGTGCCTGGCATGATTTAGCCTATGTGAAGGGGTTCACACGCCTTCCCTCCAATATTTAATAGACACATCGCTAGTGCCCGGGTAGAAAACAGATGTTTTAATACACACGTTGGCTATCACAGAAAACGTATTTTTTTCATGTGACACAGTACCAACTCACATTCTGTCATTCTCAAACACGTGCGAGGGGAATCAGAGAAGAAACGTTCCGTCAACAAACGAAGAGAGGACAAAACAAAGGAAAAGAAACAAAAAACACATCCTACTTTTACACTGGACCAAATATTTCAGCCACGTAGTCGTTTAGATCGCAGCAACAAACAACTGAGCTGTTTCATTAATTTTATTTGTTTCGCTTGTCGGTCCCCACACTTTCCCCTTCCTCTACCTTTCCCTTTACCGCGTTTCAATCTAGTAAAGCAAACGCTGCGGACATTCCATTTTGGATCAGTGGGTGTAAAGCAAATTACCGGGCGAAAAACGAGCGCCCGCGGGTAACACAAAAAATACCTAGGCACAGACCACTTTACCAAGTGTTGCGCAAAGGAAAATCGGAAAGCTATCGGTCTCCTTGAAAATCTAAATACTCAAAATTTCCGCTTCAGAACTATTCGATTCGCAGTTTCTTACCTGGTTCGTCGCCGTCGTCATCCCACTCGTCGCCATCAGCGCCCCATTCGTTGGTGGCGGTGGCGGGGTGCAGCAGCGGCAGCAGGAGCAGGCCCAGCGCCAGCAGCCGGCCCATGGAGCCCCGCCGGCCCAGCGGCCCCGCCATGCGAGCCGCCCGGCCCTCAGGCCCCGGGCCAGCGGTGCGTCTCCATTGACGGCCTCCTCACGGCACGGCCGGGACGGCCGGAACGGCCGGGGGTGGGATGTGAAGCCTCCAAAGATCTGCTGGCAAAAATAAGAAATGTGAGTTTGCTGACGAGCGACGTATGCACGCTTCGTTGCCGCAGCACCATCAGAGGGCGCGGCGCAGCGTGGGAGGTAAGAGGGGCGGCGTGCCACTGGAACGCGAGCTCCCCTTCCTCCCACCCACGGGCCTCGGCGGAATCTCCAGAAGTCGCCTGTGTCGCACCCGACAGCGTACCGCAGGAATTCTCATATCGCGTCTTATTTCGCCCCGCGGGCCCGGCCGTGCGGAGCGTCGCGGAGGTAAGGAGATTCCTTCCCGGACCGACAGTCGGCCGACAGTGTACTCGGCAGTGGTTCGATTGGCCGCCCGCCCGCTTGGAGTCCGTCCGGCCATTGTGGCCTCCGGCTGGATCGTAACACAGCACTACAACAGTGGCCACCTCTGGCCTCTCCTACGGCCCCGCCGTCAAACTTGTGCGGAGCGAAGCGCATCTGGCAGACCGACTCGGCCGGACTCTGTTGGGCACTGCCAGCCGATAGGCGTCCGGGAAGTAGGCCAGGCAAAAGCACCACAACCCGACGGAAAGGCGGCGCGGTGTCCGTTGTCCGTGTCCGAGGAAAGGTTCACCCAGAGAATTGTTTCTTTGACATAATACATTTTTTTATTATTTGACGGCGGTTTCTGATTCAACAAAAGCTTCATTGAAACAAAGAAAATTGATATATTATTGAAAGAAAGCAAGGTTGCTAAAATCAAACTATTTTTATTTCTTCATTGGTATCAACCTGTAATAAACATCCCCACCGAGAAAAACACCGTCGTAAACTTACTACTTATTTTGTAATTGATATTGACAAAATATTTTGTAAATTGATGACACCCCATACATGCTCGTGGATAAATTTCGAGTCGAGGCATAATGCGTGTAATTTTACAATTTTGAACCGTAATTTTACGACACGCTTTCTCGTTACACCCACAGCAATTTTCGCAGTGACTGACAAAATGTCGCAGAGAATCCCATTCTAACAGTGTAGGCAACTGTTGCCAACTGCGTCACTCACTCCATCCCTCTCTCCTTCCACTCAAAGCGTTCAGCGTAGGGGCGGCGGCGGCGGTGACCCAATCTGGTCACAGGGCATCACAGAGGTCATCGCGTGCCCAGCCGGGAGGTCCAGTTGCCCTCGTGTCTTGCGAATAATCAACCGCAGCAGATCAGTCTATTTATACCCCCCACCGCTACCCACCCCTATTCCCGATGTCTCTTCTCTCCGCACACAAACCCGGTCAACAGAGAACGTATCTGAGTGACCCACGGAACCGTCGCTTACTTTACAGGGGGTCAGACAGTAAAATCGTTAGGAATTCATGCCAACACATCCATGAACTCCACCAGGAAAGTATACTTGTGGCATGATTGTTCCGTGGATCACAAACGCAAATACATCCATAGCGATCGTTTAAAGTATGTCTGTTTTAGATTCGTTCAGCAAATTACGTGAGCTCGGCGCCTGTGAGAATAAGGGTAGGCCAACCCGCAGTACACAAAATCACTGCAAGCAAGACGTTGCCTACCTACCAGGCGCTATGAGAGCTTAACTGACCTGTACTTTCAAATTGGTAAGGTGAGTAAGAATAGAAAACCTTTTTAATGATCACGATGGGTGTTTGTATACTTTTATCGGTGATGAAAAATAAAATCACCAATTTAATGGGGATGAATTTCGGTACCGCCGTTTGACTCGAAATTACTTGGTTATCGCCAACACCATAAATTAAAACCTGAGGTTGTCACCATAAGGTGGCGATAAAAATTTTATTGCCAATTTTTCCAATGCACACCGCCAAATTAATAGCAGTGCAGGAAGGCGCCAAGTAGCTTTCCCTTACGACCGAGGCGCACTCAGAAACTCGCATTCAAATGATTTGGGAGGAGAGCCAACGGTGTTCGTCCACCGATGCTCAAACTTATTTGGGGGGAAGTTGAAGTTCCAATTTCGTACGAAGAAATTTACAAAAGTATCTAAAAACTATGGCTGCGTCGCCCACCGTGTGTGGCGCACCGGCCCCGCCGGCTAGTTATCACTAGAAGCTGCACAGCAGCGGGCCGCCCAGCCCTGTAATTTTTCCCCTCCATTGACGTTGGCATTTCTTTTCCGCGGCAGGGGCTGTTCCGCTCCGCTGCTGCTGCGGCATGCCGGAGCACTGGGTGTAACGAGAGCCTCCACCCTGCAAGCTCAAAGCGCCTGCAAAGCATACACACGTGCCACTAAAAGGACTACGAGGACGGCCATTGAAACGCAGGCACGAGATGAAACGGGTCTCAAAAGGAATATTCATTCTCTCTTCCTCTCTCCCTCCCTCGCTTTTTCTTTCCGTCCGTCCGTCCGTCCATCCATCTCTCTCCCTCTCTCTCTTTCTCTTTCTCTTTCTCTCTCTCTCTCTGTCTCTCTCTCTCTCTTTTCTGCTCCTGCCCGCTCATCTACTGCCTCCTCCCTCAGTCCCCCATCATGGCGAGCGCAGCCAAAAGTCGGGGCCTATGACTAAATCACGAGCCGCTCCCTGTGTATGCGTGGACATCAATTTTCATGACCCGGCCAGCGACATGAGGGCATGTCGGAGGAATAAAGAACACACACACGCGCACACACACGTGTGCGCGCGCGCGTGTGGGCATAAAGGAGATTAACAACGAGTCTGTGCAAATGGATTTCACACTTTTTTCCTTCCAATGCAAGTGGCGCAAATACTATTAAAGTTTCCCACCTCTTTGGACAACTGTTTCACTCTCTTTTCACCAAAAAAACATTTTCACGTATTGGACAAAGCAAAAAGGTAAACGACGTACTTCGCAACCACACCCCGCGAGTGTGACGTGGCCGCAGGGGACTGTCGCACTGGCGATAAATTCTGGACGGTCAAGTGGGGAAAAAACGCGCGTTGTAGCCCACGTACAGTGCCGGTACGCCTCTCCTGGTTCCACCTTGTCGACAAAAAAATAACAGACACGCAGCATTTTGCTGTCATTGATAAAAAAACAATTAGCGAGTTGGCAAACAATATCATCCACAGCGTGTAGCCATCCATAAAGGAGCCACACTTGTTGCGACGCAGCTGATCCTACACGAGGTTCAAACACAACATTCCTGGCGGAGTTCCAGCGCCCTGCGCGCCACACACAGGCCGGCAGACAGCCATTCGGAGGCGGAAAAAAAGACATTTGTTCCCGACAAGCGCTATGACACGAACACATCAACAAACTTCCGCAACAGGCACAAATTGCACGAGGCTGCGAGAAACACGCCCCCGCCCGCCTCCCGCCGGGGGGGGGAAACGCACGCGGGCGCACCTCGCACCACCCCCTTACAAGTCATGGGTGGGCACGCCCGGCGTGCAGGCCCGACCAGCGCGTTGCCTACCCCGCCCTCGACGGGCGCGCGAACGCCTTGCGGGTAGGCAAACCCGCCGCACCCACACGTCGAACAGCTGCCTACCTACCAGGCGCCCTCCATCGCCCGCCACGGCGGCCTTGGGTCCCCTGAAAAGGGGCGCCCTCTCGTCTCCTTCCCGCCCGAGCGGAACATCAAACTGCTTTGCCCGCAGCTTAGCCCCCTGGCCCAGGTTCCGACCGAGCACGCCCCAACCAACCATACGCAGAAAAACTGGGACACCAACAAGCACGCTATTCAGCAGCGCGCCACGCCACGCCACTGCACGCCCCACCGCTTCACACCGTGCCGGTGTGTGGTTAACTGGAAACTGATAATTTTCTCGGCAAGACTTTTTCTACCAAAAAAGAGAAATAAATGTTAAACAAGGGGCCTGGCACAAAAAGTTGAGCTCGGTAGAGGTTGTTAAGTATGCATATTTTAGCACCACCATTTAATGGATGTGTTAATGCAATACACCATGTTGGCCCCAAGATTCAAAGCAAAAATTAGCCCGAACGAAAAGGTGATCCGGGACACGCGTGAGGAAAGCATATCAAGCACAGCATCAGCCGGACATTAAATTGCGGTCGAAAGGCCAGCGTCTAGAAGTGCGTACTCGGGCGCCCTCAGCGGCGAGCCGCGGCGACCGCTCACGCAATAATTACCAAGCAAGGTCAATATTCTTAAACAACACCATTTTTACGGTCCCCAAAAATAAAACAAGACTTTAAAAGAGAAAAACACACTGACCCACATATTGTGTTTATCTTATTTGCCTCTGGCTATAAAAATTAATCAAGCAGCACGTGAGGTGTATCACAGCAGGCCGTTTCGAGCCCGATTGCTGAATATATTGCCGGCATGTATATACTACACATAGTTTATGGCATCTATTATTCACATGCCAGAAAAGCGACAAGCGGTTTGTCATTGGCGCCAATGGATGGACTGTCCCCCCCCCCACCCCTTTTATTCCATCTGCACTGCGCACAGAGCGGGCCGTGTGTGTCCAGACGACTGCTTTCCAGGCGATTGCACGTCACCGCCGCACCGATGATAATCACAGCGAGAAACACTTTCGGCGCGTCAACGACTAGTCCCCATATCGATACGTTGTGTTGTGATACGCACACCACCGCGGCGAGGATAAGTGATAAAGAGAGCAAAAAGAGAGATGTGGGCAGACCATATTTGCGGCCAGCTGACGTGCAAGCGCGAAAAATGCACAAAACAGTCGTACTTTCTCTGTATAAACGATGGTATCACATATTTATTTTCTTTTTTTTTCCACGCGCCGCTCCACTTGTGTACACAAGCAACTCTACACGTTCATTAAGAATTGACGGACGCCCAATTGGGCTGCGGTGCGGACCGCACAACAGTAAACCGGCGCGGGGGCCGTAAAGACACTCCCCCACCGCGGCTGCTGCTGCTGCTCCTCCTGCTGCTGCTGCTGTTGCTGCTGTTGCTGCTGCTGCTGCTGTTGCTGTTGCTGCTGCTGCTGCTCCTGCTCCTCCTCTCCGCCGAGGCACAAGGCCCACGACGCAATGAAAGTATCCCACTTAAATGCGACGTTAAAACACACAAACACTGAGGCTGCCTGGACGGCCATAATTACGCGGGGGGAGCCGCGCCTTGTTACTTTGCGGCGGCCGAGGGGCGGGAGAGAGGCCAGGGAGGGAGATTGGGGGTG
>NW_026268518.1:3262-4716 GCF_000697945.3 Frankliniella occidentalis | reverse complement strand
AGCCCCTCCCCGTCCGCCCCCTCCCCCGAGGCCCCTTAGGGCGCACAAGGGCGTACCTCCCGCCTCTGTGTACTGCGCAGCAAAGTTGGAGTCGAGCGTGGCCTACAAGAGCGGCGCCAACATATGTCGACTCGAGCGAGCGGCAAGGACCGCAGCACCGCGTATAATAAGGCCAGAGGAAAAATAACCAGCTTTGCACCCGCTTCGCTCCACTCGGTGGGTGCGGTGCGACCTGATGCTGTTTCGCACCTCTGCAGAGGCAATACGACACTGCTACGCGCTGCGTGAGTGTGTGTGCGTGCGTCCCACATGGCGGGTACAGCTGCAGGGAATCGCGCCAAACAGCCTGGTGTAAAACAGCCACGGGGTTCATTATTAAAATTTAATGCCCAAAAATGGGGCGGGCGCGTTACCGAGGCGGAATAAAACATGAGGGGGCCGAATCGATATGGCATTCCTCTCGGGCCGGACCGGTCGGGGCCCGGTCGGGGCCCGGTCGGGGCCCGGGCGGGACCCGGCGGGAAAGGGACTTCATCGTAGATCAACCGAAATTACGGCAACACGCGAGACGTCACACAGCCGGCCAGCGAGCCACGACCAGCCGCACCGCGGCGCCGCGCGCGCGGACTCGCGTTGGCGCCCCTTGCATCAATATTGGAGGGATGGCGAGTCCCAACACCGAGGCGGCGAGAGACGCGGACTTAATTTCCTCCTCTCCTCTCCGCTTCCCGCCTTAACGAAACTTTCCGAAAACCAGTTTTGTTTACTCTTTCGTCGCCGACAAGGGCCTGCTCGCAGGAGGGGCCGCGGCCGGGCGACGCTGTCCCCGCACCCCGCCCTCTTGCGTCCCGCATACAATACTCACGAGCTGGCCGCCCTTACACTTCGCACACTTCATCCCGCCGAGCGCAGCGCCCCAAAAGGTGCTCATGCAAGATTACCGCCGCATCAAACTTTGCGCGCCTCTTGCCCGCCTGGATCAAGCTCCTTGGCGCGAGGTGCTGCTACACACTCTCCGCGGGCGCGGCGGGGCGCTGCTGCGGCGAGGTGCGGGCGCGCCGGGCGCGCCGACAGCAGCTAGCCGCCTCGCTACGCCGCCGCAAAAACGTTATTCAATTTATAACCATTACCTTAAATTATCCAGCAGACGCCGGGGCCCGGTCCGCGTCCCCCTCCAGCGCCGTCCATTAGGGGGAGGGTCTAGCCGGGCCGTAGGCCACTGGGCCAACAAGAGTGCCAAGTTTGCAATGATCCGCCGGCGAGTTTGCTGCGCGCGCAGCCAAAGTTGGGCAAAAACCAGGAAGGCAGCGCGGGGCCGCCTGGCCGCCCAGCAGAGCCTCCGTTGTATAATAGCAAGGGCGTGAGCGGGGGGAGCGGGGGGGACGCACAGTGTACACAACATCTGCATTGCCAACTTTGTCTCAGGTATTTTTAGGGCACACATTCACACTCCC
>NW_026268518.1:0-1142 GCF_000697945.3 Frankliniella occidentalis | reverse complement strand
GGGGGGGCGGGGCGGGGGTAAGAGGCGGACCAAGAGAATGACCAGGAAAGCCGGCGAGAACGAGGGAGACAGAAACAGAGAGTGATAGAGAGAAAGAGGCACAGAGAGACAGAGAGAGAGAGAGGGAGGAGAGGGGCGTAGGGGGAGACGGAGAGCCGTTTGCAGTATTATCAAGGCCATTATCAGGACCTGATTGCACGGCCGGTATGATGGTTACGGTTATCGCGCGGCCCAAGGAGTCTCCACCATCGGAAACACAGCCCGCCGCCGCGACTCAGCCAGCACGGCCTCGGCCAGCACGGCCTCGGCAAGCGCAGCCAGAGCCAGCAAGGATCGGCATGCAAAGCTCGGCCTGCAAAATTTTGGCCAGCATAGCTTCGAGTAGCACAGCTTCGGCCAGCACGGTCTCACTGGCCAGCATGGCTTCGGCTTGGCCATGGCCAGGTCTGGCGCGGCGAGCGCCTGTGTTGCCGAGGATAGGCCACCCGCTCGACGCCGGTGCGCTAGCGCTGCCCTCCGGCCGGGGGCGCAGGCCTGCCCGGGCGGAGGCAGGGAGCTGGCGCGCCAGTAAGCGTGCGGTAGGATGAGACGTGTTGTGAGCGCGCGGGAGCCAACCGACCGACTACACTTGAACTGCACGACACCAGTGAGGAGGAAAAGCACGATGACTGTCACGCAGCACAGACTGCAGCACGTTATTGCCCGGTCCAGAGCCCATCACACAAGCTTCATACTTCACGCGTGCAGCACCGCTGACAACGGGCTGACAGTGGGCTCTCTCTCATTACTTGTTTATCATTCCACGTCACTCTCCACAACCCACCGGCTCCAACCATTCCGCCCGTCAGTCAATTTGTTTCCGATTTCCCGCTCAGCTACCATCACTTGTAAATCGTTAATTCCGCCTTTAGTGCACCGCATAGGAATCGCACTATCGCTCGGCGGCAACGGAACGCTGCCCCGACGGGCGCGCGTGAGGTGAGGGACAGGCTCGGGTCGAGCGACGGCACAAGGCAGGGCCACGGTGCCAATCCACGACGCGCCGGGGATCGATATACGCACGCAATCTGGGGCGCGTCCGTAAGGCGGGGCGGGTCGAGGAAGGGCGGGTCGAGGCGGGGCGCAGCGGGGTAGGGCGGGGT
>NW_026268517.1:22855-23527 GCF_000697945.3 Frankliniella occidentalis | reverse complement strand
AGCTGTTTACAGTAAGTGCTACAGTAAGGGTACTTGTCTGTGCATGCCAAAAACCCTAATTTCATTATATTTTTTCTTCCCTGCCTTAGAAGGAATTTGAGCACTAACTGCCAGCATGACGTCAAAATGGTCCCCTTTTATAACTCTTCTTGATGTAATTGTGACACTGATTTGACTGAAAATGTCCAAATGACATGTAAGACGTCAAAATAGGGCACCATTTGACGTCATGCTGACAGGCAGTGCTCAAATTCCTCCTTGGGTATTAATCTTACAGGTAGCAGAGTGTTGTATTCTTAGTTTCTATGAACTATGCAATAGCGTGATATGTTGTGGAAATACCTATTGATAGCTTTCAAGTTGCCCACTTATTTATTTTTTTCACGTTGAACCTAAAAACACAGTTTCATGTTTCTACACAATAAACATTAAGTCATTGTGGAGTAATATACAGTTATTAATTTTTTTACAAACCAGTCAAAATTTTGCCAAAAGTCGCGTTTTAGACCCAAAAGATGAATCAATCAGGCTGGTCTGATGTTGTTCCCTATTCTAGTGACTCATAATAAACCAATATTTACCAACATATAGATCAGATTTAAGTATAGGAGTATAAAACATTTTATTTCGAAACATGTGCTGAAACCCACCCAATATGACCTGCCCCCCCCC
>NW_026268517.1:16494-17075 GCF_000697945.3 Frankliniella occidentalis | reverse complement strand
AAAAAAACACTTTGTGAAATGTTTGGTTAGTTTGGTGATATAGGAAACATTTCAAGTCTAGCCTAGGATCAACACGTTGAAATAATATTTATCAATAGTATCTAAATTTACCTTTTGGTAGTTTGGAAACCTTTACATATCGTTTATTTTTCGTGCCGAATCGAACCAGGCCAAAATTATTATCAACTTCCACATTTTAGATATTTCCACGAAATGTCGTGTTTTAGTCGTGAACTTAGACGCGACATCAGAGCAGGAGAGGGCAGGGCGGGGGAAGTGGGGTTGGGGATGGGGATGGGGAGGGGTACCCAAAGAGGTTACCACCCTACCAAACCACCATCTGTCTATCGTTAGCAGACTTAATTTTTGGAATAAACACAATAAATATAAAGGTCAATTAGGACACAATTTTTTGGCTGAGCGATAAGCGAGGCCTATTACTCCAGTGATGATCAAAAAGTTTCGCGTCTGTCTGTCTGTCCGTCTGTGCGCACGATAACTCGAGAACGAATAGGGTGTTCCAGGCTATCTAGAACGGAAGTGAAAAAGAACAAACTCACCGATTAATCTGTTTCCGTCTG
>NW_026268517.1:10988-11754 GCF_000697945.3 Frankliniella occidentalis | reverse complement strand
TTTGAACAAGTGAGCCAGTTGGCCTGCACCTTGCCGAGTCCGTTGGTACCAAATTTGTGGCGATCGTGCCCATAGGCCCGCCACAGAACCGTGGACAGTGCGGCGGGGCGGGGGTCCCGGGCGGCACAGCACCCTCTCCATTAGTACTGCTCTGAAGCTCGCACCGCCGGGAAAGTAGCGGGAGACAAGGACGGAGATAGTGCAGCACTGCTTGCAGTGTTGGCAAGGAGGGTCAGGAGCATCCGAGCTTGCTTCAGCTAAATTGCCCTATGTCCGCTCTGTTGTAGAGTACCTTCTCTCTGTATGGACCCCTTTCGATTCACGGTGCGAGTTTTTAAAAGGTTTCCACAGCACGCTGGAAACCGATTGCAGCGTGTTTCTATAGTGTTTTTGGAAACACGATAGTAACCTCTTCCCCCTCTACCGCACCCGCCCTCCCCGGAGGAAGAGGGACGGAGAAAAAGGAGGGGGTGGCCAAGCGGCGTGCCCGGCGGTGTCGGGCCGGCGAGACAAAGGCTGGAATGTCTTTCGCCGTCCGGACTCGGCCCCGCATCGGGCTGGATGGCTCAGTTGATTGCGAACGAGGCGAGGACGCTGAGTTGGCAGCGCCGGGTTCTGTTCCCGGCGCTGTCAGCGGTAGGCGTGTATCCTTCTATGTAGCAGCACAACAAGCCATGATCATAGCCTATAAGGGAGAGACCAACTCGGATGACCGTAGGAATCCGAAATAGCAAAGGGGCAGCCGCCTCGATGCGAACATCGGAGC
>NW_026268517.1:3769-5982 GCF_000697945.3 Frankliniella occidentalis | reverse complement strand
TCTTGGCCAAGATAATTATTCTGGACTTGTTGGTGTGCCATAGAGGTGTACACAAATGATCTACATACTGGTTTTCGGTACAGTTTCCGGTACTTTTTGATTCTTTTCTTTCTTCTTCCCCATTCGGTGGAATGGTTTATTTAGAACTGTTTCCGGTGGTGATTTACTAAATCCTTCTGCAAACGGGCACTACCGGAACCGTCTATACGAGGAAGAAGGAAACGGAAATCACTATGCTTTTACATGGAACTTCCGTTTTCTTGTTCGTAGCATTCTTTAGCATCTCAGCTTTACCGGAATGCTATATTTTCTTCACATTGTTTTCTCTCATTGTACCAGTGACCTGCAACAGGGTATTCTAATAGGGTACTTCGGGGCTCGGCTAGACCGGAAGGAGAAGAACAAAAATCGTCGTGCCGGTTGGGCGCGGGGAGGAGCGGGGCAGGGTGGGGGCAGTACCCCGCTCCTCATGTTCTTCTCCTTCCGGTCTAGCCGAGCCACGGAGTACCCTATGGAGCGCTGCCCGGAACTAAGAAGAACAAAAGCGAATACAGAGAGCGGTGGTGGGGGCGGGCGGAAAGGCTCCCCTCCACCTACCATCCCCCACGCGCCCGCCCCCACCGCTGCGCTCTGTATCCGCTTTTGTTTTTCTTAGTTCCGGGCAGTGCTCCATCGAAATACCCTCTACTATTAATTCTCTCTCCAAAAACATATTCTTTGTCAGCACTAGAAACTGATACTGTGAATTTGGGGTGCCCTAGGTTAAAATGGACGTCCGTAAGAGGTGACGGGGTGGGGGAGCAAAAAACAGAGTCCGTATGGTTTATGGATGATCCCCAACAGGTCTTTCTGAACTCCCGTAAGGTCAAGTCGAGCAATAAAGCATTCCGGTGAGGACGAGGTACACAACGAAATAGACCATTCCACCATCTAGGAAAAGACATGAATTTATCATGAAGTACCGGAAACAGTACCAAAACCAAAATATAGATCATTGTTTTACACCTCTGTGGCACACCAACAAGTCCAGAATAATTATCTTGGTCGATAAAACAAGAAAAAGTGAACGATTTGATCTGTGTTTCAATACTGTTTCAGGTGCTTTTGCGTTCTTTTCTTTTTTCTTCTACATCCGGTGGAATAGTCTATTATCCATGTAAATGCATAGCTTATTCCGTTTTCCTCTTCCGTTCATTCTTCAGCATTACAGCTTCACCGGAATGCTTTACTGGTACAGACTTTTGAAGTGGTTAATGACTGCACACTCGATTTTGAACTACTTCCCTTTCGTTTCGAGGTAACTTCTGAATATCACATGAAATGGCATACTTAATTTTTTTTTTCACTTGGACTTATTCGTTTTTGAGTAGCAATGTATTTCATTTACATCGGTAATATGAAATAAAAGTCCTAAATAATGCTTCTAATACTTTCCCACCGAAACGGCATAAAATCGTGATAAATATTTCGCTACAAGCCAATCGTAACCTGAAGAGCATGACTGCTCGATCTGTTTCCCTCTGCACGTTCATTGGTTGACCGCCACACCGACGCAATAGACCCTATTCGGTCTCGGCTAAAAGAGAAGACAGGAATCCCGACCATAACCAGTTCCGAAAAAAAACACTATTTCAACGTTTAAATGGCTTTGGAAGGTAGAAGCACAATCCACAAGGTTTTTGATAATTTTTTATGTCGGGTTTGCAAGTTTTCTCGCGAAGAAATGGCAGGATAAAGGTACTGGTTCCGGTCGGGATTCCTGTTTTCGTCTCCCGGAGCCGATACTGAATAGGGTCTATTGATGCCGAAGAATCCGAATACTGATTTTGTAAAGCTTTCCTGTAAATCTAAAAAGATGAAGAAACGGGGTTTTCTCGTTCCCCGCATTCTACTGCATTTCAGCTTTACCGGATTGCTTCATTGTAGCATGGGCTACTACGTGGCATTTCCATCAGTAGTTATTTCTCAATTACTTTTAGCCTTTTGAGTGTCCATTTCGTGTATAGTTCGTTCTATTTGGCCTTTCTTTCGAAATATTTCGCATTTATTCTGAGGGAGGCATGCGACCTGTTTCTCAAGAGACCGTTCCACCGACTGTGGAAGAAGAAAAGAATCAAAAACCACCGGAAACAGTATTGATAAACAGATCAAATCGTTCACTTTTTCTAGTTTTCTTGGCCAAGATAATTATTCTGGACTTGTTGGTGTGCCAT
>NW_026268517.1:0-1686 GCF_000697945.3 Frankliniella occidentalis | reverse complement strand
TGGAAGCTGCTGCGGCCCGTCGTCAGGAGGATGCTGTGCGTCACAAGCAAAGTCGTACCGATGACGATAAGGACATAAGCGATGCACGACGCAGATCCGACCGCCTTCGTCATACTAGTGCACGTGCCGCTGAAGAGGCCGTGGCCGCTGAAGCAAGGCGGCGCGAGGATGCTGCAAGGCACGCTTCTCAACGGCTTCTTGAGTCTCTTAGTGACCGTGCCACACGTCTTCATGCAGACAATACCCGCCATCTGCGGTCCCGCCTCGTTGCTCCCCTTACTGCCCCTCCGGCAGCGCGAGTTCGGGGTCATGACCAGCGCCCTGCGCCCACTGATCTCATTCAGATTTTCGAGGAAACCATGGAAAGCATGTACTGGTTTACTTGTCGCGACTGCAACAGGCGGTCACTGCAGACTGATCCCAATCACAAGTGTGGCAGGACATGTCACAAGTACACCGCAAACAACCTAATGGACCCCGGTAACGTGCCAGCAGTACTCCGAGGATTGACTTTTGTGGAGCAGCAGCTAATAGCCCGGATCCATCCAGTGGTCTGCGTCTACAGGATTCGTGGCCACCAAATGGGATACCGTGGGAATGTGATATCGTTTCCTCAAAATGTGAATGAATTGGCTCTCTCTCTGCCTCACCGCATACAGGTAGGTTATACTTTTTACCAACTGTCCTTACCTTGAATCATTAACAGTGCAAATAATGTACGTAAACCGGGTTTTCTAGCGCACTGGTGGGTTCGTTTTTTCCTGCCCAAAGGGCACCATACTGCCTTAAAATTCAAAAGCAGTGTGACACAAACTTTTCTAATGCTGCTAAATACTGTCCTACGATACACAATGTATGTGTGCACGTGCATCCATTTCATGTTTTTCACGAAAAAATGCCTAATCACTGCATTACTCCACACTGCTGTTGATCCTCATTCTAAAAATAGATCTGCAATTTAATAAAATCACCAAAAACAAAGATCAAAGGCCCTGGCAGGTCTAAGATTAACAAGCAATTAAATATAGGCATATAAAAAAATACATATAAATTAACAGGCATATAATTAATTTTTGATGTACATCACCTTTGCAGGACCTAACTTCCATTGTGGCGGTACGACTGCGGGATTCCGATGGATATGTCGATTTCCGGGTCCGTTGTGGTGCTGTACGTGCAGCGCTTCTATGGCTGCGTGACAACAACCCGTATTATGCCAACATTGAAATCAGTGAGGCAAACCTTGCTCTGCTTCCTGAGAATGGTGACGTCTTCTCGCAAGTGAATGGGTTAGATTCGTTACTTTCACTTCAAATGCTATCCTATTTTTCGTTATTAGGAGCTGTCCCTTATGTTATGACTATTTTTCAGTTATGACGATGCTGATGATCCACCTCCTCCAACTGGGAGTGGGGGCAATGATGAGGACACTGACGAAAGCACTGAAGAGGAGGAAGGTGGCCTCTCGGGTGACGTCGAAGGAAGTGGTACTAACGTTACAATGTCAGGTGTTCCTCTTCTTCAAAACCACCATCAGGAAGAGCAAGTCAACGCTGTCCTTAACTGGCCGTCGACTGATAATCTCCCAGTGGACGAATTTAATACTCCAGGGTTAGTATAAGATATTTTACTGTATTTTACATCAGTTCTAACGCTTCTTTCTGTCTGTAATATGCCATTGGCAAT
>NW_026268516.1:19465-23089 GCF_000697945.3 Frankliniella occidentalis | reverse complement strand
GGGGGGGGGTGAGTCCGCTAGCCGGCGGTGCTGATTGCGCAACGCAAGTCCGCGGCGGACCGCAAGCCGGCAGGATGCAGCAGATGGATGGATGGATGGATGGATGGATGGATGGATGGATGGATGGGGTGGTTGAGGACGGACCGTCATAATTACCCGCAATTAGTAGCGGAGGGGAGGAGCGAACAGCTCCGAAACAACACTCCTCGCTGGCCGCAAAGGGCTCTGCAGCTGTAGTACGCTGCGGCGGCGACGATGGCGGCACGTCGGAGGAGAGCGCAATGGGTTAGAAGCTGTAAAAAAACAACAACAAAAAACCGGGAAAATTCGTTTGTCAATGAGTCATTGATAAACGACCCTTCTTCTTGTATTTCTACGCATTTTCACCTCGTTTCTCACACAATAAATTTTTGAAGCACCATTCGAATTTACACAAATAAACAACATTTTTTTCTTGTAAATTTGCAAAAAGAAATGTCCAGTGAGAGTGCCAGGAGGCGACCACCGCGCCGCGGAGTCGCTGACCTATGGGTCGTTGAGCAAGGAGCGGGGCGTCCCCGCAGAGTCATCAGGATCCTCTGTATGGTCTACACGCGAAGTCCCTAACCCCACTCCACCAATGCCCAGCTCCTCAATAAAAAATATTGAAGCAAAATGCGTCATGTGGTATATGGCACACTCAAGAACACGTTTTGTCATGCGTTATCACCTGCATGCTATACATGCTAAAATATGGATGGGGGAGAGGTATGACGATGATACGGTAAGGCAAATGACCAAGAACTCGTAGCTGCTTACCTTAGCTAGGTGTTTGGGATCGTCCAAGATCTGATTTTCATAGATTTATTCGGTAAATGATAGGAGCTGGGCGCCTGCGAGACTTAGGGTAGGCCACGCCGCAGTACACGCATGCACTGCAGGCAAGATATTGCCTACCCACCAGGCGCTATGAGCTTGCGTTGGCTGAACAGATTCGTAACGGGAAATGTCAGGCGTACTTACTTTCTGGGTGACACGTGATACATTCTGATGTTTTGGAGTCGACTTCATAGGCAACTTAGGCAAACCCCCTGACCTTCGGTGGAGAGTTATCTTGTTCACGCTGCGTTTGTGATGATCACTTGGCTCTCAGCCAACTGTCGGCCGGCAACTGCAGCTGACCGGGCCTAGCCGCAGAGCAGAGTCACAAACACACACACTAAACGACGCACGTGTAGCTGCGTCAGAAAAAGACGCTGGAGACCAGCACGGACCACGCCTCCCTGCAAACGCCTCCCGACGACGGCAACTTTTGGGGCATCGATCCCGGTACAGCCGCCTCTAGTCTGCTAGGCTAGCGGACGCGCAGTGTTGTGTGTGTGTGTGGAGGGGGGGGGGGGGTAGTCTGTGCGAGTGTGCGTGCGTGTGCGTGCCACCTGCCCGTTGCGCGCAGCACGCGCTTGCGTACGAAGTGGGGCGTGAACCTAGACAAGGCGTGTCTGCCCATACCCTTCTCCTTGCTGTGGGGCCGCGGGCGGCCTGCCCGGAGCCGTTCCATATCAGTGTACCTTCTCCGGGCCGCGCTGCTATAGTGCTGCTGCATCCTTCTGTACTGGAGCCGTACTACTGTGTGGCGCTAGCGCTGTCGAGCAGCCGGTGCAGCAGAGCCTTCAGCTTTAGACAGCCGCGCACCCCGCCGGGAAAAGAGCAGCGACTTCCTTTAGACCAAATAATTAAATCACAGGCAAAATGCCGCCTTCACTGGTAAAACAAGTGTGCAATATTTGCACACCAACGTGTGCAAGTTGTGATTTTGCACGTTACATGGTGTTTAACTCAAGTTGCACACTTGTGTGGTGTGCAAATTTTAGACGTTTCGTAAACGTTTAAATTCTGCACACTTGGACGTACACGGTTCTATGCTGTCAATAGGGAACCATATGGTGTGCAGCTGCTATACGTTTCGGAAGTGTCGAAAGTTTAAACACCAATTGACGTATAACATAGTTAGACACCACAAAGTGTCGAGAAAATGCACACTTGAACTTAGACGTCAATTGACGTGCAAAATTAAACACTTGTTTTACCAGTGTTGCGAGGATTCCTAAGTCCATTTGCATTGTCCTCGATGCAACTATTTGTTTGCTACAAAAAGAGCCCCACGCGTTTTCTGGGCGTACAGTGCTGCGCTGTGCTGCGCTGCAGCTGCTCGCTCCGCGCGGCTCGGGCCGACCATTGACTCCGGCGGCGGCGGCGGCTCCAGCGGCGCGCACAACAGGTTTTGCCGCTGGACCGCTGCCGGCTGACTGGAGGCTCCAGATGCCATTCTGTCCAGTAGGCGCGCCTTGCTCACCGGCTTAGCGCGGCAGTGCACGGCTGGAGTGTAACGCCCCGGCCCTTGCCTGCTGCCTGACTGCCTCGCGGGAAATGGCGACGACAGGAACCGAACATTAGTTTGAAGTTTTTCGTGTTTGGCGTGCGCGGCAGGGTATGAGAGACCACTCCGTGGATTGCGCTCTGAGCGAATTTCAAGGAGCAACAAAACAGCAACGAGCAGCAAAAGTCCACATTTTACTTCTTTTCTTTACTACATTTTTTCAATGCAAAAACTAACTTTCGTATTCCCTCCGTTTCTGTGTTCCAGGTAGGTGATTCGTGATTCGCGCTGAATCACGCAGGAATGTGGCGGTCTTGCCCACCGCCCGCCGCATCTGCAATCACACGGCCCAGTTCGAGTGCAAGGCAACACACGCGGTACAGTACAACTATACCAACTACACACTCGTCTCCAGCGCGTTACCGCGGTGGGGCCGTTAGGGGGAGGGACTGGCGATCCGCGCCCGTTACGGAGAGGCATGCCAGGCCCAGCCAGCGGTCCAAAAGCTCTGGACCAACCGGTCTCTCCCTCCCCCCTTTTCTTCCTCAGTTTCTCTCTCTCTCTCTCTCTCTCTCTTCCCCCTCCGCTTTTCTCTCTGTGTCGCTGTTTTCTCCCTGTGTCCCTTTCCCGCTGCCGCCTTGAACTTGAACCCTCTATTCCGTATGTCGCGTACTGGAATTCCAAAGCTGCTTCGCGGCACCGCGTTTGGTTCGCGAGAAGCTGCTAGACCTCGGCCGGCAGCCCCCTCTAGCCAGAATAAAAGTGGAGGACGCTATTTGACATTATGGAAAAGGACGGCACATTTTTGAGGGTCTTTGGAAGCGGTCGCAGGTTTTACAGTGAAATGATCTGCTCTGTGAGCTGGGGAAGTCGTTATATGTAGATATTCAATTCACTCTTAATGGTTTTATTGCCTCACACCCTACCTCAAACCTCAAGTCTGAAATAAATCACAGGAACTAAAACGTTTTCTTGCGCAGGCACAGCCGTTATGCACGTCCCGAGAAGTTGACTGTGTACAGAGCGTCGTGGATATAAGTGATTCGCCCCACGGTGGTATAGAGTGCAAGATAAGCAGGGCTGTTGCGAAAGTCTTGACAGAATGCATGGAGTGGGTGTTGAGGAGCCGCAGCGCACCGGGCGGTCCGCGCGCCGGGCCCTCGCTCCAGTGACCGTGGGGGCGGGGCGGGGCGGGACAGGGCGGGGCGGGGCGAGGCGGGGCCGCTATCAGGTCCTTTCGGTCCTTTGTCTGGAGTCTGACCCTGGGA
>NW_026268516.1:16512-19203 GCF_000697945.3 Frankliniella occidentalis | reverse complement strand
AGGGAGGGAGAGTAAGAGAGAGACGGACGACAGACAGAGACCGAGTCGCCCACATTGCAACTTCGGTCAAAGTCAGAAATACATATAGATCCGGGGGATTAGACTCTGACTCTGAGTATTAAACTGTGTGAAGGTGTAGGAGGCTGAAGATCATCAGAGAGAGGATATTCTGTTTCTGTTATTTAGTACAGACAGCAAACATGAGGGTTTTGTGAGTGTTACAGAAACTCAAGTGTCGTGCAGTATGGCAGTTGGCCCTACAAATGACGCTTTTTACTGCCGGATGCTGGGGGTCCTACACTAAGAACTGTAGTACTCGTCGTGTCCTACACTTATAACTGGCTTACTGTACGACACTTGAGTTTCCAGAGTGGTTTCGTTGTTGATGCGAATAGTTTTTAGCCGCTATTTGAGCCTTTGATCGAGATGTGTAAGTGTACTTGTCGTTGAAGCGCCTGATGGGTAGGCAAGAAACGGACTCGCCGTTTGAGTTGGTGGCCTATCCCAGCGTCGTCAGGCGTCAAAGAGAAGGGAGCAGGGAGTGACGGTGTGCAGGCAGAGGCAGAGGAGGTGTAGAGGAGAAGCCTCACACGGACAAAGCAGGAGAAGAGAAAAAGTCCGCGAAAAGCTTGTCGCGTTTCACTGCCATAGCCTTATTACGGAATGTATCAGAGGCGCGATGCGTGTGCGTGCGTGTCTATGTGTGTCTCTGTGTACGTGTGTACATGTGCGAAAGACGGAGACGGACGGAGACAAGAAGGGGGGAGGGGGTAGCGGCGCACAGTTCTCACGGAACCACCACCTTCTCCTCCCCCGACCCCGTCACTTTGCTGCACAACAATAACGTATAAAACTGCTGGCCTGGAGGCGGGCCACCTTCGACCCTTCCTTGCTTCTGTGTCCTTCATCCCACCCCCGAACACTTGTCTTTCCCGTTGAAATGGCACTGCGCCGACGACTACGTCCTTGTCGCCCTAACATATTTTTTTTTTCGGTGGCAAACGACTGGAACTTTGCGCTCTCCCTCGACGGCCGCTTGTGCAACTCCGTGTGAGTGTCGGCGCCACCTGTTCAGGACTCACTCATGGAGGCTGTGCGAATAATGTTCAATTTGTCTCTGAAGCCGCGCACTCTTCTGTATGCGGGGGTCCGACTTTGCGGGCGAGAAGGAGAGACAACAACAGCAGCGGACGTCTCTCGCGAGCGCGTCTCGCTCGCACGCCCTGGCAGGATGTAACTCAGCATTTCACTTTTTCCTGAGTTGAGCGATGCAGGGTATGTTCAGCCAGCCAGGTAGCGCTCTCGTGGCGGGGCGGGGCGCTGTGCGGCTCGTAATCCCGGCAGGATGTGTCGTCAGGATGGGCGAGGAAGCGGTGCTTTACAGGCGAAGGAGGCGAGGCGTCTGCAAAAGTATGGTAAACGAACACATTTTCGACGTTTTTAAATGAAAAATGCAAAGTTTTTGTGAAGAGTGAAGGAAGAGTGTGTTTGCAGAGAGACGAGTTTCTCCCCCTCCCCTCTCGGCGGTGACGGCCGGACCAAGCGTCACCGAGTGTTTCGCGCGGCCGGATGGGAAAGGATAGGGGGAGGGGGGGCCTTTGTGGTAGACTGGAGACGGACAGGCGAAAAGCATTTTCGGAGTTCGGTAATATGTACAGCATGTACAGCGTGGTCGTGCTCATGCACAAGTCGAGGGGCTCTCCAGTCCCCAAAATAGTGGCCCGAATCCCGAACATTACCTTGTTAATTACAGCTACTTCTACAATTACTGATTACTTAAGTAAATTTAAACAGGTTGCAAACATCAAAATTATGCAGGATAGCTGATGTTTTGGGGAGAAATGTATTAGTTCGAATCGTATGGTATGACATCAGTCGAGCCCAGCTGTTTTAGCTACGTGTTAGCAGGACCCCTCGAATGGCGTGTGTGCGAAGCCCCACTCTCCTCATGGTGTGCAGAGGTCAGAGGTCAGGTACATATCAGTGCGTGCTCATCATGCCGGCAGGGGTAGGGGAGGGGGCAGCATTGTAGTTGGCAAAATTGACCGTGCGGTCGCATGAGTGAAAGTCAGTGCGCTCAGACGGCGGTCCAAACAAGGTCCAAATGGCTGAGGCAAGTCGGTCTTCGCCCTTGGGTGCGTCGTGTCGAGGCGTGCGCAAGTGCGCGAGACCCCTCGCTTGTGGTCACCGTCACTTTTTACTACAGGGCTGTGCGCTGTGCCCCGTCGGAGCAAATGCGTATACTCGCCCGCATGCACGGGTGCGCATGGATTGGCCTATCGTTTCTAGCCATGAAGCGCCTTATGGCCCCGCTGTGCGAATACTCAATATTTTCTGGCAGAGTACGGCGAGGGCGCGGCCGCCGCGGCCCACCGCCAGCTCTCATACGGCATGGCGTGCAGCATATGCACGGCTATCGGTGATCAGCTCCTTCGATTTCTGATGGGAGAAATTATCATCGATTTCACAAGCGCAAGGTCATCACACACATGACTTTATTTCAAATGGAAAACGAACGGACACGACGCATATAGAGAAACAACTTTCAGTTCAAGATAGTCATTGCGGCATGACCACAATGTGGTCAGGCGTTTCTGTTTTTGCCAACCTCGTTCATGAACGTGTTAATACTTATGATAAATCAAAATTTATTTCTGAATGTTGTTTTCTCTATTTTAAATCCGTGTAAAA
>NW_026268516.1:10835-12703 GCF_000697945.3 Frankliniella occidentalis | reverse complement strand
CAGAAAAATAGATTACAAGTACAGTTCTGAGTAGATGATCATTGGTTGGCACTTCAATCTTAACGCTATGTGAAGCTTACCGATCGACGGGCGGATGATGATGACGGGCAGGTCCCGCGCAGCCTCGTTCATGACTTGTTCCGCCAGGGCTTTGGTGAAGACGTAACTGTTGGGTTGGAACCCCATAAACCTGGAGGGATGACATGATGAGAAGGTTGTCACGAAAGAAGCACATGCCATTACCGCGGAAGAAATTTGCTGTCGAATATCGCTTACTTCTCTCCGAGGTCGTCCAGAACGTCGACGTCGGGGAGGTTGACGTACTTGACCACGTCCCTCCAGTTGTGTTCCGTCGGGTAAATTCTTTCCATCGTTGGATTAATGTTGGTGTTGCAGTAAGCTGTAGAGATGTGGACGAGGACCTGACACAAAGTCAACGAGTTTGTTAATACGAGAGTTTGCCTCGTGGCCTCCCCTGAGGCCTCGCCGCGCAGGTGCCGGTCTATGCCCTCTCACCGAGAGCTTCTTCATTTCCCGGGCGAGCTCGACGACGGCGACGGTGGAGAGCACGTTCATGGTCACGGCCTTCTTGAGGGCATCGTTGAAACGCACCGAGGCGGCGCTGTGGATGACGATGGACACCTTGTCGGCGAGCAGCTGACGGTCCTCGGGGCTGAGGCCCAACCCTTTCTGCATGCAGTCGCCCCGGACGGCGAGCACCTTGTTCAGCGCGGCAGGGTTCTCCTCCCGCAGCCGGTCGAACAGCTGCAGCAGAAGCAGCACGTCAGCCACAAGCTCCGGTACGGTCTTCACGAGGGCGGGGGGCACTCACCGGTAGCTGGAGCATGTCCTTGAGTCTGTCGTCCGGGTGCTGGCCCCTGCGCCCTGGCCGCACCAGCAGGTAGATGTTGCCGACGTCGGGACACGACCGGAGCAGCTTCTCAACGATCACCTTGCCGCAGAAGCCGCTGCCGCCCGTGACGAACAGGTGCCTGCCGCGGTAGAAGTCGTTCACGGTGGGGAAGTTGTCGCCGATCGTCGCATCGCGGTGCTCCCACGTCTCGAAGAGCTCCTTCGCCCTGGCCTTGCACCTCGCATAGCTCACGGGCTCCTCCAAATCCCCTACAGCAACAAAAATCACTGATGATCTGACAAAGGGACGTAAGTCCATCACGCTGAATTTTTCAGGACGAGGAAAAAACTTCCAGAATTTTTGGGCACTCAAGGTATTTGTTATATGAATACATAAATAAGCTCCTTATTCTGATGCCTTTTGACTCATAGCAGCAGATTTTTGGTACTGGTAATATATAGGGAGAAAGGTGGACTTACGTCCTTTGTGACATCAATGTTTTCCAGAACAAAGGACGCAAGTCCATCATTTTCAGGACCAAAGGACGTAACTCCACGCAAGTCCATAGGGTTTCTGAAAACGGGGCCCAAGTCCACCCAGTTTCTAAAAAGATTGGACTTGGGCCATCAAATGCCAATAAACACAATGACACCATAAGATAAGGGAAATAAATTGGTTTTAACAATCCCAGCTTGAATGTTATTCCGAATTTCCTTCACCTTTTGCACTTGTCTGACTACATTGAAAGTAATGTCTACTATGGCTTATGGGTCCACTGTTTGAGTGAGAAAACATCTCCAGAACAACTTACTTGTTACGATGTTGAAATTTTAAAGTTCGACTCACCTCAACACAGCTGCAGCCAGCACCCCAAGACTGGTTTGGACAGGGCACAGTATATTTTGAGAGGTGACAGTTGCTTGGTCAAACACTAATTGTTGTGAAAATAGACTGTATGGCTGTTGTGTCCCGCGAGTAACAGGTCAACCCCCACAACCGCTCTTCTCAGTCTTTT
>NW_026268516.1:1667-8329 GCF_000697945.3 Frankliniella occidentalis | reverse complement strand
CAGTCCCTAGCGGCGCCGGCTGTAGCTCCCATCACAGTGGGACGGGTGAGGTGGCGGTAGCGCGACTCAGTAGTGAAAAGAACTGTCTACAGATGGCACTGTGCCCGGTTTACCTGCGCCGTACCGTTTACCCGCTAGGGGCGTTTAAAGTCGCAGGGGACAATCACTGTACCCCGGACAATCACTGTATCCTCTACCCTATGTAGGCTACAGCACACAGCTGGTCAGCAAAGCGGCACTTTTTATTTTTCTGGTGGGAACTTTTAGGTGCCTTGGCGGAAGTAAACCTCAAAACTAAAGGTTTAGTCAACCCATGGTCCGCCAATTTTATATTTATAAAGAAATTTTGATGCCTTGCGAGGCTTACTAGTGCACGCGAATGTTCTTTTTTTGTGTTATTCTTGTTGTTGTTATTGCGATCGATATCGTTAACGTGTTGCACACTTTTCTCTTTTGCAGAGCATCCTGAAAGGGGGCTCGCGGACGCGCGTGGGTAAGGCGCACAGGGTGTACTTCCCCGCGGAGGAGAGCGAGGTGATCGGCGAGGGCGGCGAGGACGCGGGGCCGCCGTCGGACGACGACAGCGATGACCAGGCCGACGGCGACTGGGGGCCGACCCCCGTGGAGGACGATCCGCAGGAGCGGGAGGAGGAGCGGGTAAGTCTGCCCCCCCCCAAAAAAAAAAAGAAAGCGCAGTGATTTTAAAATAGAATTGGATTTTTTTGTTCGGGGTTATGAAGTGTAGGGGTGATGGGTGACGTAACGCCGGAGGAGACGAGCAGACGAAGCCCATGCAGAACGTGACTGCAAATAGAACCATTCATTCGCCCGGCGCCTGGCATTGCTGAGCGTTCAGCGCAAAGCTGTATTGGGTCACAAGTCATTTCAGGTGCTATTGCTGCATGCAGACAAAACATGGACGGGCGGACAGATAGACAGATAGGCAAATAGTAGACGGGCCAAGCGAAGTAGTCATCTTGCTGACCTCGGCTGCGAAGAGGTGATTCAGAGTTCAACAGCTCTCCGCCCCCCCCCCTCCTCGATTCTAAATCGTGACACCGTGTCGATGTTGCAGCTGCTTCAGGCGCTCACGCGCTCCAACACCGACTTCAACTCGGTGGCTGCCAACCTGGAGGGCACCGCACCGCCCGCGCCGTCCGCCGCCAGCAAGGGCGCCAAGCAGAAGAGCACCGCGCCGCTGCAGCTGGGCCGCACGCAGACGGACTCGTCCGGGCGCAAGCAGACCCTGCTGGTCACCGTGCAGCCCTTCGGCAAGCCGACCGGCAAGTCGATGACGGCGCCCTCGGGCGCGACCACGACCTCGGCCTCTACCGGCGACCACGTGACCAAGATCCCAGTGGCCACGCCACCCTCGACCGCGTCGACCAACGGAGACGTCGTGCTCAAGTCGATCGTTCACACCGGTGACGACCTACCCCCGATCAAGTCCCCACCCCCACCCAAGTCCCCTGCCAAGTCAACGACCAGTAATGTGCCATCAACTCCTGAACCTGCGCCCGTCGCCGTGGGAGTCCCATCGCCCACCTTGCTCAAACTGAATGATGCTCAAGAGACGTCGGGCAAGACCACGACGTCGGCCTCCCCGACGCCCCTTAGCTCGAAACACATGTTCCTAAAGTCCATTGTGGAGTCCGCGGCGGACACGGTCTCCAGCGGCGGCGACCCGGTGACCACCGTGAGTTCCGCGACCACCGCGGCCACCACCGCGCCGCCAGTTACCACTGCGCCGACCAAGGCCGGCAGTCCGCCCAGAACGGTCACCAGTCCCTCCAAACCGGCCGCCGCTTCAGTCAAGGCGGCCGTCAGCACGGTCAAGGCAGCCGTCAGCTCGTCGGCGACCACGGTCACCTCACCATCGGCGACCACGGTCACCTCACCATCGGCGACCCCGGCCGTCACCAACAACACGGCGAGGAGGGAGGGCAAGCGGACACACATCACGAGGGGCACTCCGATCTCCAAGAACAACGAGCTCATGCTCAAGACCAAGCTCATCCCCCTGCGCACCGCCACCATCCTGAACAACAACAATATCAACAAGAGGAGCACGTACGGACAGAGGGAGGAGGAGACGTCCATGGTGAAGATTAACGGGTCGAGGAATGAACCCGTGATGCTCATCGAGTCCAAGCAGCTGGACTCGTCGGACGAGGACGAGCGCATGTACAGCAACGTGCAGGTGCAGAGCAAGCGTCTGGACGGAGAGGAGTCCCCCGGCGCGCAGACCAAGAGGCTGGCCGGCCTGCTCGCCCCGCTCGGGGTCGGGGGCGTCGCGGTGGGCTCTCGCGAACTGGCCGGGGAGCCGGACGGCCGCGCCGACCCGGACTCGTCCTCCGAGTCTGGTAGCGAGCCTCCCGCGCTCCCCCAGAGCCCTCCGCCCGCCGTGGACCCGCGCCCGTCCTTCCTCCACGGCCTGACCGCCCGCCTCACCCCCAGCTCGCCCTGCAGCTCGCCTTGCCTGCCCTTGGCCGACAAGCCCCGCGTTCCCTTCAAGTCGAGTACCGTGGTACAGGCCGCGGTGCAACAGCAGCAGCAGCAACAGCAGCAGCAGCAGCAACAGCAGCAGCAACAGCAGCAGCAACAGCAGCAGCAGCAGCAACAGCACCTGCAGAAGGCGGTGGTCCTCGCGGAGCCCCCGCTGGCCCCGAGCTGCAGCCCTCCCAGCTCGGCGGAGTGCTCGCCGTCGTCCTCGCCGTCGTCCTCGCCGCACGGGACACCCCTGGCCGGCCTCGACAGCTGCAGCCGCCAGCAGAAGCGCCAGGCTCCGCAGCCGCCACAGGAGCAGCTCTACGCCACACCCCCGCCGACCAGGGAGGCTGCCACGCCCATGCGCCCCGCACTGGGCCGCTCGGCCTCCACGGGTTCCTCCACCTCGTCGCCACCACCCACGCCGTCACCGTCGGCCTCCCCGCCCTCCCCTGTGCTGTCCTACCACCGCAAGACCTCGACGACCTCCACCAAGGATAGCAAGCGGCGTAGTAGCCAGCACCTGTTCTCGATGGCGCCGCTACCGCCGCTCGCGCCGTCGCGGTCCGAGTCCGTGCCGTCCGGCCTGGGGCAGGTCGCGCTCGGCCACTCGGTCACCCTGGGCGCGCACTCGGGCCACTCCATCGCCCAGGCGCTGGCGCAGGCCAACTCGTTCGTGTCCATGTCGCCCAGCCCCAGCACCCCCGGACAGCCGCAGCCCTCGCCGCGACGGGCGCTGTCCCTGTCCACGGACTCTCTGAGCGGCGGCTCGCCCACCAAGCACGGTAAGGCCTTTGCCACACTGAGAGTAAAAGTGGTCCCGTTATCCTAGGAATGCTACTCATCGAATCGTCAACTTATATTTGGGGACAACACTGTCCTATCGTATTTATCGTGTCATTGTCATGTCCCTGTCTGTCACAGTCATGTCATACGACACCGAGCGCAAGAAGCCCGGCACCAAGGTGCGCTTCTCGCTGCGCAAGTTCTTGGGGCTGTCCAAGGAGGGCATGCGCTCCGAGATGGCGGGCCCCGAGGGCCAGGGTCCCCTGACGCCCGGGCTGTCGGAGCCCCCCGCGCCGCCGCAGCCCCGGCCGCGGCCGCGCCTGGAGATCATCCACCCCTCCGACCTGAGCGGGCGCGCGGTGGAGGTGCTTCGCGCGTCGGGCGTCGAGGTGCGCCGACAGATGCAGGAGCAGGCCGCCCAGCAGGCTCAGCAGGCTCAGCAGGCGCAGCAGGCCTCCACGCGGAGGAACTCGGACTCGACGGCCCTCGGCGACGTCCCCGCCTCCCCAGTGGCCACCAGCGGGCTCTACGCCTCACCGGACAACAGCATCCACGACGTGGTGAAAGGTGAGGAACCACGACGAACAGTGACCATGGCGATACTTTGAAAATCGGCAATGTCGCTTTTCTCTCCCCTCATACGTCGAATGAGTCCATGACCCTGGCCTCTCCCCACAGCCCGGCCGTCCAAGCCGCCCCCGCCGCCGCGGTCGCAGTCACTGGAGAACGACCTGGCCCACGGCGCGCACGCAGCGCACGGCAGCCCGTCCAGGCCGAGCAGGCCGCCGCCGCCCAAGGCGGCCCACGTGGACCTGATGATGCGCAGGCACTCCTCCACCACGGCCTCGCCAACCCCCGCCCCGGCGCAGGGCCACTCCGTGTACGCCAACATAGGTGAGCTCTCCTCGGCTCTCGCCTACTGTTGGGGACGACGCAGAGGGTGCGCGAGGAAACAAGTCGCCATGTCGAATCAAATGCCATGTTATCTGCAGCGTGTGGCGCGGCGGAGGTTCGCACTGCGCCGCTCAAGCCTCAGCGGTCGGGCAGCGTGCGCGACTCCAACGCGGAGGGCCCGCGCCGGACACCCCTCGAGGTCACGGCCGCGCCCGGCACGGCCGAGAGCGCGTCGAGGGAGGCGCAGCCTGCGCAGCCCACCAAGGTGCCGGCGCGGACGTGCAGCCTCTCCTCGCAGCCGGAAGACAGCGGGTACGAGTCCGTCGAGCTCAGCGACTCCACGCAGCCCCAGTCCATGGTGAGTTCTGTTCAACTTGCGGAAACTCAATGTCGGAATCTTTGCAACGTGTTTCACGCTCTTCCCCTCTCCCTCCAGACGGACAGCGAGAACGTTTACGAGTGCGTCAACGGCGCGCCCGAGCGGTCGAGCTCCCCGGAGTGCGACTCAAAGCGAGCGGGCGTCGGCGGGGGTGGCGCTGCTGGGGGGGCGGCAAGCGGCGGGGACCGGCCGTCATCTGTGTCCGCTCAGTACTGCGGCAGCGAGACGGAGTCGGACATCTACTCGCCGTACAGCTTCTACGGCAGCGAGGAGGTACGACCCGACTAGATTTGAATCAGGCTAAGGCCTCCCCACGGATTGTCGCTTTAATGGTGTCCCTTTCCAGGGCGACGACGGCGAGGCCGACTCATCGTGGAAGTGGCGAAGCCGGGCGCGGAAGGGTCGCAGCGTTGTTCACAAGAGCATGGAGGAGAACTACGGCGCCGTGGTGAGCGCCAACCTGGAGGCGCTGGCGCAGCTGCTGGAACAGATCCGCACGGGCCCCGCGGTGCCGGCGGCGCTGCGCCCGCTCAAGACGACGTCCCACCTGGGCTGGGCGGACTTCACCGTGGACGCGCCCCAGGTGGGCGTGGCCGTGGGGCGCTGGGTGTTCCTGGCCGCGCAGTGGGGCTGCCACGCCGTGACCCTGGGCGTGCTGCCCAACGCTCCTGAGGATGGCACTCTCCGCCGGGGCCGGGGGACGTGTCCCCTCCCCTTCGCGCTGATGCCCATCGCCGAGTTCTCCGACCAAGTGCCCGCCGCCTGCATGGCCTCGTTGCCCGGGGCCCAGCGCCTGGCTGGCAGCCACGTGCCTGGTGAGTACTGCAGCGCTTGCAGCGCGTCGCCGTGACCCGGCTCGCCCGTCAGCGATGACTAATCTCCTGCTGTTCGTCCCCAGCTCTGGTGGGCGTGCTGGCGCGCGCGCGCGTCGACACCCTCGCGTCGTACGGGTCGTGGCTGCGCGGGGTCCCCCTCCGAGACGCGGACGGCGAGGCGGCTTGGCGTGACGCGGGGCTGGCCCTGCTCCAGCTGCTCAACGCCCTGCTCGTCCTGCAGAACCTGCGCGAGGCCGCCGACCCCGACAGCGTGGTTCTGCTCAGGGGCGAGGCCAGCGTGAGCGCCCAGACCCTGGACGGCACGCCACAGCTGTCGCTGCTGCACGGCATGACCCCGGCCGCCTCCACGGTAGGTCTGAGTCTGAGGGTCCAAGCTCCTGACGCGTTGGCGGGTAGGCAGCCCTGTTAAACTCGCCTGCGCTGCGGGTCGGCCTACCCTGCGCGGCGTTCTTTCCAGCGTTCCCCTCAATAACTGACACTCTTCTCCAGGACGCCGCCGTGTCGCGGTCGCTGTGCCAGTGCGCCTTGGCTGGCGCCCGCGCCCTGCTACCCGACGCGCCGCCCGCCCCGCTGCTCACCACCCTCCTGTCCGAGGCCGAGTCCAGCGCCGGCGCTGAGTCGAGCAGCGCCCTGTCCCGCGCCAAGGCTGTGCTGGAGTACTGGCTGTGGGGCCCGTCAGAGGCCGTGCCGTCCATGGCCGCCCTGCAGAGGTGGCTGGACTTGGAGAGGGCCACGGTCCTGCACAGGCTGGTGTGCGCCCGCGCGGCCGCGGGGCCCAGCCACCGCCTGGCCATTCAACAGCAGAGCCACCTCCTCTTCCTCGTCCACACCAGCGCGAGCGCCATGGCCGACGCGTCCCGCCTCCTGGACACGGCCGGCATCGCACCGCTCGAGAGCGCGTCGTGATGAGGCTCTTGCCGTTGAGAAACACCCAGCACCTCAGGTTTTGTTCTCGTTGCCATATGGTTTTTACGGTGTCAAACTGCATGTGTCGTTTGCCCACATGGTTTGTTTTATTTTAAATTATTTGATCTTTACTGTGATTATTTTAATGCAATGATTTTTCTTGTTGAGCTCTCAAAATTGTGTTATTTTATAAATGTTTACGTAGTTTGAAAAATAGTGTGCTATGCGTTCTTTTATATTTGGTAGTTGCTGAGTCTGTGGCACGGATACTATCCAGGCAGTGAGATGTGTTCAGCTTCAGAGTACATTCCAGATTCATGACATTCTGGTCCCTGCCCAGTCCAGTGCCGGTATTTTATTTTTAAAAAGTACTA
>NW_026268516.1:0-1617 GCF_000697945.3 Frankliniella occidentalis | reverse complement strand
GACGGACACGAGAGCGGTTGCATAAGCCCGCTTTAATGCTTTTTTAAAAGCAGAAGGGCGGGCTAAAAAAGGAAATCAGTAGAGTTAGCTTGTGGTTGGTGCTTACCGTGATCATATCAAAGGTTCGCCTGGCAGCTTCATCAGAGGAGTTCGGCCTGTCCTTGAATGGGCCGGACCAGTCGTCCCGCAGCTGCAGCGCGAACTCGCAGTTCCAGCTGGACTGGTGCTTCATATGCCTCGGGTAGCCGGCAGAGATGTACAACGTGCGGGCGCGCTCCACCCGCTGCCTGAACTCTGCGAAACAGAGCGACAATGACCGGGCGAGGCGAGGCAGCGGCGGCTAGAGCCCTGCAACGAGCGAGCACTGAGAGCAAGCGCTCGCCTCTGTCGCCGACCGCGCCTCATAGCTCTGTTTGCTCGCAGCCGCCCTCGCTTTGCTCGCTCACGAGCTACCACCCGACGCGAGCAACGCGAGCAAATCTTGCTCTGTGCTAGCTCGTGCAGTGGCGGCGCGCGGTGCGACGGTGCGACACGCACGCTCGGCTGCTGCGTCGGACGCGGGCAGCGCCAGAAGTAGGGGGGCTGCCTTGCTCGCAGATAGCTCGTGAGCAAAGCTAAATCTGCGAGTGGGCCGGCACCGTCGAGAAAACGAAGTCGGAACGACAACAAGCCGCAACAAGCCATCAGCAGACATCAAACACCCGTGTCCGTGGTCGTTCCGCACTTGCCGTCACCAACGCCATCGACGAGCTCGTCCTCAAGTGAGTCCCCAGCCCAAGATGTCGTTGCCGAGTTGCTTGCCAAGCTGGAGTCGGGGGATTATATCACCATACCGAAGGTCCACATCGTTGTGGACAAGATCACGTCCTTGGAGGTGGGGACGGCCCAGTCCATCACGTGTAGTGCCGTGCTGGTGTACAATGGCAACAGCGGGCCGTCCTTCCTCAAGAAGCAGCACGACTCCTACTGCACCGCTCAGCTCGCCGCCGGGTCCAACACGCCGTACCGTCCCGTCCCGGTGGGCGTGTTTATCGACAAGGTGGCCGACACGTGCGCGCTCACCATGGGGGCGGTCGAGATGCTGACCAGCGACGCCGTGGTGGACATGGTGCAGACCGCGGTCGACATCGCTGCGCGGTGCAAGGGCCGTGTCGACGTGCGCGCGCTCATGCCGAGCCGCACCACCGTCATGGCGCACATCAACACCAGGGCCGACGAGGCGACGGTGGAGTTGGTGCCCCGTGTTCGAGCGGCGATCCGCGAGGGGAGGTGCCAGGGGTCGACGGACATGTGGACCGACGACAACACGAAGAACCACTTCATCGCGGTCACCGTCTCGTTCACTAACGAGAGAGGGGACGCGTCGGAGACCCATGACCTCACCACACCACTGCCAAGTTTCCCACCTCGGTGCAGGCTACCGGCGCCAACATCCGCGCGGTCATGGTCCAGAAACTTGAAAGCATCGGCATTCATGTTGAAGACTTCGAGAAAATCGAGTGGGTGACGGACCGTGGTGCCAACGTGAGGAAGGCGTTGGAGGACCTCCCGAGGTAAGTCGATCAATATTTGCCGAATTTAGGGTGTCGGGAAAAGGGTGATTTTCGAGGGGGGGGG
>NW_026268515.1:14482-15356 GCF_000697945.3 Frankliniella occidentalis | reverse complement strand
TTGACGTGTTCGCCGTTCGCTCACCCCTTTTCTGATTTCGTTATCGAATACCAGCACCGTGCTACAACGTGGGAACCTCACTTCCCCACTATCAATACTTGGAGCAAGTACACTCACTGCCACAACTCAGCCTCACGGGGCGTTGCCGCCCGCCTTTCTCCAGCGCAACCCCTGCACTACTGTATCGCTGGAGGGGCGCCAAGGTCGCTGGAGCCGGCCGGCGCCAACGCCGCGACCGAGCAGACGGGCCGTGGCGCCATAGCCAGTGCCTCCCCGCCCCGCCGCGCCTCCGCGCGCCCCGCGGCGCCCCCGAGCAGGGCCTCCGCGACCACCCCCCTGGCAGCCCTGCCGGACCCTCGTAACAACAGTCATCTCGCAGGCCCGGCCCGCGCACCTCGCGGAGCCTCACGCCAGCGCATCCTCTGCTGGAGAGGGCGAGGCCATCGCAACAGCCTTCATCATCATCACGGGCATGACTCACCGCGCTGCGCGGCTCGCGCTCATCTCCGGCTCTTCCTCCCTCCACACCTCCAAACTTCACCCGATGCAGAGCTGCAGCCTGGCGCTCTGCCTGCGCCTCGCGGCGCGGCGGTGCCCTGGAGCCTCAGGCCGCCAGCCCAGACCGTGTAATTCGCCAATTTCCTGCGCCAGGCCTCCATATCCTTTCGCTTGCTCCGTTCCATCCGTTCCGCTCCGCCCCGCCGCTGGTCATGATGACTGTTTGACGCTTTCCTTCCCGTGGCGGCAGCCGGCGGGGCGGAGGCGAAGGCGGGCGGAGGCGAAGCAGGCGAAGAGAGGCGCAGCGCGTCACTCTTACTTTCGCCCGCTTGCCTAAAAGTCGGGGGCCGCGGCTGGGGGGCGCGGGAGGTTTGGG
>NW_026268515.1:8746-9392 GCF_000697945.3 Frankliniella occidentalis | reverse complement strand
GAGGCTTTGCCCGCAGTTGACCAAGTACGAGCGAGGCGCCCAGTCCATGCCCGCAGTTGACCACGCGCCGCGCCTGATTAGGCTTATCGCGTCCTCCAGTGTGTGGCTGAGCTACGCACAGTCAGCGCCGCGGCCGCGTCGCGTGCGAGACAGAGACAGGCATATGTGTGTGCGTGTGTGCGTGTATCAGTGAGTGCGCCCGGGGGGAAGAGACTGGAGAGGGATGACCACGGCACCACTCGTGCTCGAGAGATACCACAGGGCTCGAGACACGATACCGAGAGGCTGTGATGATAAAGTCCCGCCAGGCGGGCAGATGTCTGCAAGTAGCGTGGGCGGGGCGGGGCGGGGCGGGGCGGGGTCTGCTTTGGCCCGTGCCACACGTTCCACTCCAGGCGGCGGTGACCTCGACCTCCGCGCCACCTGCCAGACCTGCAGCCTGGAGAGCGGCAGGCAGGCAGGCAGGCAGCGCCTCCCACTTGAACACTTCACAGCAGCCGCTCCTCCAGGAGAACTCTGCCACGGCTGGAGCGGGTATCCAGGCCGCCGGCACGCGTCCGGAGAATGATCTCTCAGGGGGGCTGGGCTCAAGTGGTGCAGTGATAGTGATACACGGCACGATTCTCCACACCGCCAAGTCAGCCCC
>NW_026268515.1:6854-8696 GCF_000697945.3 Frankliniella occidentalis | reverse complement strand
CCCCCCCGCCTCCCCCGCCCAGCTCCAGCCCCGCAGAGGGGAGGCGGGGCGGAGGACGGTGGGGCGCACCGCACGGTTACAGGGGCTCACCTAAAGACCGGACGGAATACGGAATGAATTAAACCCTGTGTGTCGGTCGCGCGCGCAGCACGGACGAAAAATAAAACGAATAGAAAAAAGGGGGAAACAAAACACCTCGAAAATATATTCCGAGCAGCAGGTTGGTGGTGTGGGAAGAAACAGTGAGCGAGCGAGCGAGCGAGCGAGCCGTCCGACAAGGCGACAGCCGTGCGTTCGGGTTGTACACAACGCACATCGGTCCGATAGAGAGAAGTTTCCAGCAGACTCCTGGAGGAGACTAACAAGACGACTACTGGAGCGAAAGATGGGGCGCGGGCGGCTGGCTGGCTTGTTCACACGCGCACTGCTCCCGGCGCCGGCATAAGGTGGCAAGGTGTGTGAGTCACCGCCGGTCGGCCGCCAATCACCACCAACATCAACATCAACATCCATCAGCGGGAGCAGCGGGAGTGACGAGTGACCAAAAGGCGCGGGCGCGGGAGTGGCGAGCGTGCGGACAGCAACAGCAGGCACGCCAGTCCTCACTCCAGTTCCGACGCGGCTGCTCGGTGAGTGAGAGCGTGTGTCTTTTGAACGAGTAAACTCGGCATCAGCACAGCGCATGGACCCCGCGTGTCCTCATGATTCCCCAAAGAGGTTTTCGCTCGGCAAACCAAATCATGGCAGCAGCCAGCAGCCCGGTGAAACCGGAGCGGACGGCGGGGGCGGGGCGACCAAGGAGTAGCAGCGCGCCAAGCACAGCGGCTGAGGAAAAATGGCCCACTCTTTGGCCCCCTCAATTAAGTGGGCTGGCAAGCCGAGCTGAGGAGGCATGGCATGGCCGCTCCGCGCCAAGCTCCGCGAGCTTGCATAATTTATTAGTCCAGATGCCGCGCACGGCGCCAGGCTGCGCGGCTGCGCGCCAGGCGCTATGCACTCTGTAGACCGCTGCTGCACCCACACTCCAGGGGGACGCGAGCAGACGACGCGGAGGGGCACAAGTGGGCCTCCTCAACAAGAGCAGTAACCAAGTGCTTTCCACCTCACCCTCTGGTGATGATAACAACATGTATCGGCAGCGGAAACTACTCGCGCACGACTTTGCACCACCGGGCTATGAAACAGCTCGATGTGAGTTTCCTGCTCGCCACTTTCGCGAGCGCGGCACGGCGCGGCGGGGCATGGGAGCCCAACTAGTAGTTCATCGGCACCAATTGCTCCACACTCCGATCGAGCCCGGTGCCTCGCGCGCCCCAAGGCCGCGCCGGCGACGCACTCGCGGGCACAAAGAGGAGGAGCTGTACGCCCCGGACGACGTCTCTTTTGTTGGCGTCGCGCACGTGTGGAGAGGAGAGGAGGTCCGCGCCGGTCCATGAGGTCCGCGAGGAGGGGCGCGGTGCGTGCGGAACAAAAACAGGTCATTACCGCGCTAGCTGCGGTGGGCCCCGCCCCGTGGAGCAGCAACGCGGAGCAGCCCGTCGCCCGCCCGCAGCCGTATCGCGGCCAGCCAGGCACTCGAAATTTTTATCAAGGCGCGGACTCTGCAGCCTTCTACGCGGAAATGTACTCGACCCAACTCGACCAGAGCGCGGGTCTGCCTGCCGCGGACCGCGCCTAGGCCTGCCGCCTGCCGCAGGCCGGGTGCCAGGAGCGCGCTGCTTTTGCAGGGGAATAATACAGACGAGGGGCGTGACAAACTCAGATTGCCGGCCCAGGCACCTGTCAAAACACACAACCGGCGGCGACGGGGAGGGGGTGAGAAATGGATAGAGGAGGGGAGGG
>NW_026268515.1:4762-6804 GCF_000697945.3 Frankliniella occidentalis | reverse complement strand
GGGGGGGCAGCCAGCGGGGCGCTGTCCGAGAGAGGACAAGAGCACGGGGAGCCCCCAAGGCGCACACGAGCGCACGCGCCGCGGCCGGCACAACGAGGTGCGCTCCAATGACCAGGCGTTTGTGTGCTGACGGCAATGACAATAAATTTAGCGCGCTGTACGACGAGCGCCAGGCATGAGAGTGTGCGCGCACTCTACGCTGTGCGCTGCTGGCCGGGGCGTGGCCGCGGCGAGCGTCCCTATGGCTGTGGCGTGGCCGCCCGGAGCAGCAGAGAGTGACAGGGGCAAAAGGGGAAAATAGAGAGAGAGGAAGGAGGAGCGCGTTGAATAGGGGCGGACGGCGGGAGAAAGGACCCGCCCGCCCAGAGACCCACGCGGCGCCGCGGCGCCACAAAGTGTCAGCACGAGTCGACAACTTTTCTGTCATCGCCGCGGAATCCGAGGCGGGACGGACGGGAGTGGCGAAGTGCCCCGTCCCCCGCAGCAGACAGACAGGTCCCGCGCGGACCCCCGCAGCGCAGCAGCGCCGTCATTGTCGTAATTGTCAAGGCGTCTCGTCCTCGCCGTCTGCTTCGCCTCCGTCTCCGGCAGAAGAGGCTGAGGCGCACAGCTCGTTCCTGGCGCCACCAACACGCCCATAGAGCGCCTCGAGGAGGGGATATGCGGCCGTAGGCAGCTAGAAAACTCACCCCGGCGCGCCGGGTTGCCTACCCCAGCGGCGCTCGCAGACTCACACTGCCCCCGTGGAAGTGGAAAAAAGTGACAAAAGAAAAGCCAACAGCTTGAAGCAAATGACGGCCGTGACGCTGCTGTATATGCTAGCCAGCGCCACCGCAGAGCAGCAGCAGCAGCAGCAGCAGCAGCAAAAAGCAAAGAGCAAAGAGTCTAATTTGGTTGTGTGGCGCTCACTAACGGGCACAGCGCCGGCAGCACCGAGGTTTTCGTTTCAGGGTGTTTTTTTCTCGCTCGCTATTTGGGGCCGCATCGCGCCCGTGCAAACGACACAGCACAGAGGGCCCCGCCCGGCCCGGAGCCCGGGCACGAATGGGTCGTATGTTATGCTGTGGTGGGGTGGGGTGGGGTGTGGTGGGGTAGCAGGGAGGGGCGTTAGAAAGGGCGTTCGCAGAAGGCGTGAGCACGCCCTGCCCTCACGCGCACCCTGCAGGACGCAGGCTGCTTCCAGGCACAACAGGTCTATCAATTCCCGGCCAGGCTCCAGGCAGTATCCAGGCTGGCTCAGCAGGCCTTTCAGCACCCAGGCTCCAGAGGCTGCGGACCGGTTCGGCCCGACATAGCGTCATCGGCGGCTCGTGGAAGGGAAGCTGTGTAGCAACGCGGCGGGAAGCAGAATGCGCGAATCCGAATGTGACTCTGGCGCGCGCGGCAGCCAAGGTCAGGTTCAAGGAGCGGTCCTGGAGACGTCTTGTTCCTGGAAGACGCCACGATGGCCGCCAGGTAATCACCTCCACATATGACAGCATCGGACAAAGGGTGCCGTAACAGTGGGTACGTACGTACAATGAAAACTCGTGGGTTTTTGTGTGAATGCACTAAAATCATCCTCGCAGGTGTATGAACTCCCCGTATGGCCGGTTAAAGCATAATTTTGTCATATTTTCGTCATTTATGATATGACAAACCAATCACCATTAAAACTCAAAATAACGACGAAATAAATGACGAAATAAATTCGTGTGAGTCGATTCGGCTTTGTATTTATGACGTGTTCGTTTCGTCATTTATTTGTGCTGAAATCGGTCAATTTCACGACAAATTAATGACGAATTAATCTCGAAACAATGACAAGACTTCAAGCGGCACGTAAAAACGATTCGCGCTTCTCGCCTGGAGGTGGAATCGAACCACGAACTTCACCCACCGCAGGCCGGCACTGTATCCACCAGGCCACGGAGGAGACGTGAGAGAAGAGGTCGCTCCGAGCAGAGAGGTGCAGCTCGTCGCACCCGTGCTGCTGCCGCCACTCGCCGCTCTAGAACAACGGCTGGTCTGGCGACATCGCCTCCCGCACGTCTCCTCCGTGG
>NW_026268515.1:0-4712 GCF_000697945.3 Frankliniella occidentalis | reverse complement strand
GGGGGGGGCTCATCTTTATGACCGGGCAGACCACCAAACTCCATCGTGTCGTCCTCGCTCCGTCTCTCTTCGAGTGACAACGACGGTGCGGCCGAGAGAGAGAGAGAAAGAGAGGGGTGGTGAGTCAGAGGCCGCGCGCAGAGAGCGCACGGAGAGTGCGTTGCGTGTGCGCCTTTGCCTCTGACCAGAGAGAGGGGTCAGCCAGGTAGAGGAGTGGTGGGAGCGGGGTGAGTCACTAGGAAGGTCAGGCTAGGTGAGGTGATACGCTCGGGGGGCCTAACCCTTGCTCGGCTCGGCCCGGCCCGGCTCGGCTCGCCACCACAAAGGCAAGGGGAGGGCTGGCTCTGTTCAAGGGCCGCTAGCCCGATGCGGTGCCTGCCCGTGCCTGGCTGGCTGGACTGCGGGGCTGTGGCCGCGGGGCCGAGCTGCTCGCCGAGCTGGCCACACATCGACCGGCCGCGCCGCCGTCGCCGCCAGGCAACAAGAAGCATCGATCCCTTCGCCGACAAAGGCGGCACGCACGCGGCCCGATATTAAATGAAAATGACGGACAATTGTGAAACATGATAATAACAAATCGTAATTTGAAATAGCGCGCGCGGTGAGTTGAGGCGTGCGGATTAGATTGACTTTAAGCCCGCCTTGCCTGTGAGGTGAGTGCGCGTTGTCGCACCGCACGTGTCGGCGCCAGCGCTGCCATACACGTGCAGAGTCTGAGTCACAGTTAGCGATTGTCCGCAAGCGCGGCCGGTCAGCCACGATAGTGCCCCGGTGGGGGGGGGGGGGGGGGAGAGGACAGGCCCAGCAGGGCTTCCGAGTGAAGGTTTGAAGATAATAAGAGATGGTTTGTTTTTATTAAGATTATAGTTGATCCGAAAGATAAACAGGGTCACACACACACTGAAAAGCACCAGATTTAACGGAATAAAAAAAATCGAGTCAATTGTCTAAAATCTACTGTGTTTACGTTGCAGACTTGCGATTGGGGAAAGAAAAGAAATTTAAGGTCCGCGGGGAGAAGAGGGAGAAGAGGGGGGGGGGGGGCACGGGTCAATTAAAGGCGGGAGAGGCGTTTTAACGCGGCGCGGGAACAAGGTGGCGATTCATCCGGACAGATAATGAGTTTCCCACAGAGCAGCGCCCTCGGTGAGGAGGGAGGAGGGCAACAAGAGAGAAAAACAACCATCAACGGCCAAGAGCATCGCGTGAACAGAAATCTGCGGGTAATCATATAACGGCGAAACAAGTGTGTTCATCCCCATCAACAACCTCCGCGCCGCTGTTCATTGAAAATCCAACTAAATACTAGTCTTGTTAGAAGACACACCTGAGAAACATCTCGCGGGCCTCGTCCGGCCTCGGGGCCAGCGAGCGTTCTTGTTAATGCTGCCGACATTTTACTATTTTATTATTATAAATCGAGTTTCTACTTCGGCTGCGAAAGTAGAGTAAAACTAAATCCAGGAAAAGAAGTCCAGTAATGGCCGCTTCTAAAGCCGCGCGACGGCCGTCGTCGTTGTCGGCGCCCGCGCCATTGTGCAACGAACTGTCCAGCCAGCCGGTCGAGCGGACTCCAGAGCGGACTAAGGTGTAATGTATCACCTTAGAGCGGACTCCAGAGCGGCGCGGGCAGGGCTACCTGAGGCCGGCGCATTGTAGCGTGGCAGCCGCGGATTGCACTGCACCTGCCCAATGCTAATTTTATGGTCGCTATCGCGGGTCCGCGACAAGACGTAAACATCATAAACGAGTGTGAAAAGGGGACACCGAGAAGAAAAGGCACAAACAAATGTGTTTTTCCACTCCGCTCTCCCGCGTTGCACTTTTTTCTGCGGCATTTTCGCGCATCCGGCCGGAAGGGCGGCGGGATGACCGTAGAGTCCTGGCGCAGTGCCGGCGGGCTGGCTGCTGAGCTGGCACAGGCAGGTGCGCGCGTGAGTTAAGCCCCTCTGAATGGACTCCGGCCGAGCAGGTCCCTATGGAGGACGAGGAGGGAGAGGGGGTGGGGGGAGGTTTGGCGGGAAAATAGTAGAAAGAGGAGCCCGAGCCGGGCGCGCCGGGCCGGAACGAGCCCAAATTACACGTCTCTGGCGCATCTGGCCGGGCCTCGGGCTGCTCGGGCCGACATCGACCACGGCGAGTCGGTCGGCGGCGTCCGCATCGAACAGCAACGCGCCGCGCGTGCCCCCCGAGGTGTGGCGGGGCAGGTGCTGTGTGTCGGATCCCACGGGGCAGATGAGGATCGCGCGCGATGCGCCGTGCAGCGGCCGCGCGGGTCCTTCCCCCCAGACCGCTATGTCGCTGCTGATGGGGCCCCCCGGATGGGGCCACCCGACACCTCCGAGTCACAGCCGCAGGATGTCGGGAGCGCGTACGTGTCGAGAAGAAGACACCTCAGAGCGACTCGAGCCGCGCCGTCACACACTAAAAGGCGCAAAGATTCACCTTGCTGTTTTTTGGAGGGAGGGAGTGAGGGGGGCTTTGAACTTTGAGGCTGTGCGGCAGGCCAGGTCGTCAGGTAGGGCGGCCGCGGCGGAAACCCCTTCCATTGCCGCCGCACCACGCGACGGCAGCGCGGCGGTCAAGGAACGGCGCCCGCGCCGCTGGAGACGTCGCCAACGCGGCAACGGGGACTCGCCGCCGCCGGGCAGGAGCCCCGCTGGGCCGGGACGGGACGGGGTCAATTGTCGACGACAGGACGGAGCGGCAGCAGTAGCGGCCTCCCACTCGGCCCTGATGGCCTCCCTTACACAATTAAATCCGATTGAAATTGCTGCCGTCGTAAACGCGACCATTTTCGAGCCGCCCGCGGCGGCGCTGCTGCTGCTGGAGTGCGGGTGGCGACGGCGAACGGCGTCCAGGATGCACCCAGCTGGGGCGGGGTCCTGGAGGTGATGGGTGAGGTGGGCGTGAGGGGCGAAGGGGGCCTTCCTTGTACGTTTAGTGTGTCCGCCTGTTCGGCCAGTCACAGTCATGACTTCGCAGAATCGCGGTGGATCACCGACGAGCATGGGCGCCGCCGCCATGGGCGTCCACAAGAGACCCGCGCACCTCGCCGCCCCCCGCCCCCGGCACCCACAAGCCCCTGGTGCCGGCGACCACCAGAGCGACACAGAGACAAGCCGCCGGCCGTCTGGCGAGGCGAGGTCGGTGGGGTGGAGTTGGCCTTCTGGGAGGTGGCAGTGCGGCACCCCTAATTGCTCTGATCCGCTTACGAGTCCGAAATGGGGTCCCGGGGCCGTGGCGTGGCGTGGCTCTGGACCACCGGGGGGACCTCGACAACAGGCTGCTGCCGGTCGAGCCGGGCAGGGGTCAGATTTGTCAGCTTGACGAGGAGGTGCCGTGTAGTCGCGTCGCCGTCGCCGTGGGGCGGAAGTCCGAGTCCATACCCTTGTCAGGCGACACACGGCCTCGGCGGCCGTCAACAAGACCCTCTTTGCCTCGCCAGGGCCAAGCTGCACGACACGTTCGCGATCACCAAGACAAGCGTGGATTCTTCCTGCACGGTCACCCCGTTAGGGGGTGACCCGTGACTTCTGGGTTCTCAGAACCAAACCCAGCGCCGCACCGTGGAAGAAGGGAGAGTGGGGGTGGGCTCCGCGGCCGCGGCGTGCACTCCCCCGCCAAAGAGGCGTGCGATGGCGCGCCATCGACAAACAGTCGATAATTTTGGCGGCGAGCCAGAGTCATTTGCACGTGATGGAAGGCGGGGGCGGCGAGGGAGTCGCGCCGTCCAGGCGAAAATACTAATCGCTTATGCGCGCTGCGCACCCTGCGTCACCACCAGACGCACATTCCAACGTCCGACACGGTCTTTGACTCTTGATTTCTTCCTCGGAATTCGCAGTTACAACGAAGGTAAAAGCTGCTGGATAACGAGCCTTGTGGGGTAGGTAGGTAGGCGGCCGGGCGCCCAGAGGGGGCTGAGGTCGAGGCCCTTTCCAGACTGTCCCAGACGGACGAGTTCCTCGCCAAGGAGAGCTAATCCGCCCTCCGCCCAGCCAGGGCCACGGGCCAGGGCCCCGCCCGGCGCACTGCCACTGATTGGGCACAAACGGCGTCATCATCTCTATCCTTACCATTAACTCAACATTTCCGCCCGTCCCAAACGTTTTCTCGTCCGACGACCTCGGCCGACCCGCCCGCCTCACCCCCCAAGTTTTGCCCCTCCAAACTAATGGCGCGCGCACACACACACACGTGGTGATGAACCATGTCGAGCCAACAGCAGCTATGGCGCTGCCGTGCCTCGTTTTTCTTCGCGTTGACGGCCGCTGATGACACTCTGTCACGCGCAGGCCACCGCGTTCAGGCCGCCGTCCAGGCCGTCCGGCCCGTACCGCGAGAGAGGAGCCGCGCGGACCGGATCGACCCCGTTAGGACCGCGCCGTCCGCTGCCTCGCCTCCGGTCGCCCCCGGTGCAATAGTGGTCGCATCAGCGTAACGTTTGCCCGGAGCATTAAAACTGGAATACGGCGTTACGGCTAATGGTGGGAGCTTCCCCCCCGCCGACCATTAGACCCCGATAGCATCTCCAGTTCCTCCTAGCGGATACCTTCTACCCGCCGCGTTTCCGATCCACATTTCATTTCATGGCGTGCAGCAGCCGCGCGGGCGTGTGAACGCGCGGCAGTGTGTGTGTGTGTGTGTGTGTGTGTGTGAATGAGCTCGTGTGTGTGTGTGCGTACGTGTGAGAGTGTGGGAGGAGCTAG
>NW_026268514.1:14698-14867 GCF_000697945.3 Frankliniella occidentalis | reverse complement strand
GCAAGCCGCCTAGCAAACCACCCAGCGAGCCGCCTAGTGAGCCGCCTAGTGAGCCACCCAGCGAGTCGCCTAGGGGGCCGCCTAGCGAGTCACCTGGCAAGCCGCCTAGCAAACCACCCAGCGAGCCGCCTAGTGAGCCGCCTAGTGAGCCACCCAGCGAGTCGCCTAG
>NW_026268514.1:12274-13083 GCF_000697945.3 Frankliniella occidentalis | reverse complement strand
GAACGGAGTTGCCGGCGCAGCGAAGCGAAGCTGGCAACTTCGTTTGGCGGAAGGGCGGGCCTGCTTGTTAGTCATGTCTTTAGACAAGCTGCCATATAGCAGAGTTTAATGAGCAGGAGGCTGTAGAAAGTATCCCACCCCAACACTCTGAAACAGAGTTATTCTTTCACGGTAATTCCTTCTCCAAGATAGTATTTTTCCAGCTGGGACCGACACCGACGTAATACGAAACAATAATAAAACCACTCCGCCGCGGCTCTGGGCCGCATTAAGGCCCCTCGAAAATGAGGTCATGTTTTAGTGGAGGAGGGAAGGGGAGGAGTAGGGGGGGGGGGTGAAGGGCAGACCCGCACCAAAACCATCGTCCATCTGTCCAGTAGGGCACGACACCGAGGATAGAAGGTAGTCGTAGTCATTCTACAAAAGAAGACTGCTGGGCGCTGCAGACTGGCTTTTTATTAGCGTCATTTCCACAACAAAAACAAACTGTGCTGTTTGTTCGCATCGGGTGCCCCGCCTATTCGTCGTTGCACCCAGAGCTAGACGGGCCTTGAGAATCATCGGGGAGACGCGAGTCGTCGGGGCGGTCGCGCCTTTGGGGTGGTGGTGCGGGATGAGGAGAAGGGGGGGGGGAGGGCGGAGCGCGCACTGTCACAGGCAGCGGCTGGGGGAAACCTAACTCCTGGGGGACGAGACAGCTCGGCAGGCGAGCGCGCGAGCGCCAACCGAGTGATACAGGAGGCCAAAGAGTAGCGGCTGCGGAATGTGGGGAGGAGGAAGAGTGGGAGGAGGAGGAGGAGGAGGAGGAG
>NW_026268514.1:11941-12189 GCF_000697945.3 Frankliniella occidentalis | reverse complement strand
TTGCTCTATCTTCTACCGTTTGGGCGCTAGAGGGAGTTCCTCTCACAAAAGTGGCCCAAAAATAAATTTATTAATTTCCGAAAATATTGGATGGTCTCCTAAGGGGTAACTTGTCAAAGTAGAGCCCTTTGGGCCAAAATTTCGTCCGTTTGGCTCTATCTCTAACCGTTTAGGCGCTAGAGGGTCTTGTTTGATGAAAATAAGTTAAAAATTGCTGTAGTGAACAATTAAATGTAAAAGAAGGCCCA
>NW_026268514.1:6184-6970 GCF_000697945.3 Frankliniella occidentalis | reverse complement strand
GGGAGGGAGGGAGGGAGGGAGGAAGAGAAGCCGTGGGCTTATTAGCGCAGGAATTCGGGATTGCGCACCGCGTTGGGGTGGGAGAGAGACGGAGAGAGAGGGGAGGCCGGGCTGCTGATGTGAGACGAAAGGAAAGCAATGCGGTCTGTTCTACTCACAAAACAAGGAAAAACCGCCTCCGAGCATTGAATTCATTAGTTCCTTATTTTTCTATTACGTGGCCGTGTCTGGTCGTATCTATCTAGCTGGCACTGCCCCGCCCCACCCCGCCCAGCGGCTGGGCTGGAACACCGGGCCGCTGGTGTTCCCTGGGCACTTCATCCATCTCACTTTGTATCTTTGCGAGGCCGGTGGGGACGGGGGGAGGGGGCGGGAGGGGCAGCCTACTGTGGGGACCGAGGCGCGAGGGGGCGAAGAGGGAAGGGGGAGGGTCAACTTTGAATGTGCCGCGCGCGCCACAGCAGCAGTGTCCCAGCCACACTGTCATTTGAAATGGCGCAGAAACGCGAAACAAACTTACAAACTCGGGAAAATGTTCAATTACTGGACGTCACAACAAAGTTACCGCCATGACACAACTGAAAACTGATGATAAGCTGGTGACATGAACTATGTGACAACAAAACTGTCGTTGGACACAGAGAATGCTTTACTTAGAAAGGCGCTACCTAGATTCAACAATACAAATGTTCTTGACTAATATATTTTTTGGCTGAGCGATTAGCGAAGCCTATTACTCCAGTGATGATCAAAAAGTTTCGCGTCTGTCTGTGTGTGTGTGTGTGT
>NW_026268514.1:0-359 GCF_000697945.3 Frankliniella occidentalis | reverse complement strand
GGGTGAGGGGTGTGCCACCGGACGTTCGGCGCGAAGGGTGGTCCCGCCCGTGGGAGGGGGATGAACCCGCTCCGGCGAGAGGTGTATCGAGATCCACGCGCTGAGCCCCCCAGTCTAATGCCCCCACCCCCGCCCGATTAGGCGACCGGCTGCGGGCTTGCTGCTGTGGGCTATTGCGCTCCACAGGACACACACACACGCTCCACATGGAGCGCTGATTAAAACACTCTTTCATTATTTTTAATCCGGACATGTCGATAATGGGTTAACGTCAACCCGCTCTGCTCTTCAATCCCTCCAACATATCTGCAAACAGCGGATGAATAAAAAAAGAGGCCAAAGTGGGAACAAAACAAAAA
>NW_026268513.1:12008-15876 GCF_000697945.3 Frankliniella occidentalis | reverse complement strand
AGGAGGGGCGGGGCGGGACACGTGTCCGCCAGCCAAGGTGCCGCACCAGCCACCCCCTTATTTACCGTGGGCCCCTTTGTTTTTCGACCTCGCCACCTCCACCTCTCTGCCGCCTCGTCACGTTACTGATGGCTTCCTTGTCCTCCTTCCTCGTGCCGCAGGTCCTCGGGTCGTCGAATGAGTTCCACTTCGTCCACCGCGCGCTGCCCGCCGCGCGTGCCAAGCGCTCCCTGCCGCACACCAGGAAGCTCAAAGTCGACCCTCTGGTGAGTATATCAAAACATCCTGGATAATTTAAATTTAGGGTTAGAACATATTCCTCCAATGAAGAGGTTATTTCGCCAAACTTAAAGGATCGTCGAGAAGGTACGTCCGTGTCTCTCAGGAGTTTGTCGCCTGCGAGAGTCGGGGTAGGCCAACCCGCGGTACACGCACGCATGGTAGGCAAGATATTGCCTACCCATCAGGCGCTTAAAGAGCTAGCACAGGCCGAACTTGGCTGCTTCGTGACGGCGAATGACGGACGTACTTTCCGGGCGATTTCTTAGTTGTATCCCTTTTTACGGCTACCATTTGGAATGCGTTGCAGGTGTCGATGGCGGCGCAGCAGTCGGGTTTCGTTCGGGTGAAGCGCGGCTACAAGCCACTCAAGGTGGAGACGATCGTCGGGCCGATCAGTCCCGGGCAGGACCCCACGGACCCCTACTTCAACTTCCAGTGGTACCTGAAGAACACGGGGCAGAACGGCGGCAAGCCGAAGCTCGACCTCAACGTGGAGGCGGCCTGGGCGCAGGGCGTCACGGGCAAGAACGTGACCACCGCCATCATGGACGACGGCGTGGACTACATGCACCCCGACCTCAAGTTCAACTACGTGAGTTGGTGGGCGGTGCTGCCGCTGCTGAGCGAAATTAAGACAACGATGTCATTGTTAAACGAAGAAATTTACATTAGAATTTAGAAAAATATTGCTGGTCAAAAATTTATCGCGAAGCCAGTATGATCATATTTGCTGTGACTTTTTCGCGCGGTTCCTGTGGGTGTACGCGGGCTACGTAACGCTTCGTTGAATGCAACAAAGTAATGCGACACGCCCCCCTCTTATTCTGCCTTCCGCTCGACAGAACGCCCGGGCGAGCTACGACTTCAGCAGCAACGACCCGTTCCCGTACCCGAGGTACACGGACGACTGGTTTAACAGGTGAGTCTGACACCAAGGCTGCTGTGATGTTTGCGCTCGGTGCACACCGCTGCACCCTGACGCGCCTCTGTTTGCTTGCGCCGCCCAAGTGTGGGCTCCAAAGCACCGTGTTTGGACGTTGTCTTAGTGGGGGAGCTGAACACAAATTAAATTATATACAAAGTTGTTGTCGGTGCTTTGTGGCATTTTCGCTCAGGGGTGAGCCTTCATGACATTTTATAACAGTATACATTTCGAGCGCTGCTGAGAATAGAAGCTGTAAAAAGAATCGCTGAAAATTATATTTATATCACCGCGCCAAGGGAAAGGCCACGTGTCCTGCAGAAGGGCATGGCTGATAACGAGCCGGCCCTGCCGCTACAAAGGTTGTAGTTCACTGTGGCCCGGCGCCGCCCGACGCTTAGCGCGCTGCTCAAGGTGCGGCCAACCTCGAAAAAAATTAAAAATAAACGCCAAATAGTACACGACTGTGCAGAGAAATAGAGAGCAGAAGTTAAGCGAGAGGGTGGGTCCCGGTGGGTCCCCACTCGCCCACTCGTCACTGTGAAAAATAGTAGGGAGGATTACAAGAAAATTTTCCATGACGCAAATTGTTAAATTACAATTTATAATCGTAAAAATACATGCAGTACCTATCGACTTAAAATCCATTAGCGAGTAAAAAATGTGCTCCGGTAAATTTACAACTTAAATTATGATTCGAGCTTACAAAAATGTTGTTAATTTACGACGGTATTTTTGACAGTGGTTGAATACGAGGAAAAATAATCGCGAGATACTCGCGAGAACTCGTGAAAAAAAATCAAGAAATACTCGCCAAACGGCGCGCACCCCTCGCCAAAGTCGCGGATACTCGCCAATACTCTTAAATGTTCGCGGATTGTACACCTACTTCGAGATTGGGGCCCCCCTCGAAGTTGAGCGTACACAGTCAGGCCCCACTTGTCGCTGCCGGCTATGCTCATGCGTCAGCTCACCCCCGTCCACCCGACGCGACGGCCCGCCGCTGCAGGCGGCCCCGCCGCCGCTGCCTCCAGGGGTTGTCCGCCCTCGATAGCTACCCTTCTTGTCCTCCCGACCCCCGCCCCGCACCACCGCCACCGTCGCTGCCGCAGCTCTCAACCAATTTCGCCGCCCAATTCACTTAATAGTATGAGGGTGGCCGGGACACGACAACGAGCGTCCACCCCCTCGAAGTTCCTCCCGCCTGTCCCTTGGATGTCCCTCTCGTCTGGCCTCTACACAGTTCCTCTCTTCAATGTACCCTCAACGTCCGTCACCTCAACGTCCCTTCCGCAGACGCCACCCTGGAAGTCCGCCTGTGGCCTGCAGGGCTAACCGCATCCTAGGCCCTAAGCCACATCCCACATCGGCTCGCCCGAGGGGTAAATAATTTCACTAAATTTCGGGCATTCCACGCCATTTTCGAAGAATTTCTGGCGCGCGAGGGTATTTTGCGACGACGCGCACACATGCACGAAACTATTCCGCGAGTGGATTTCCTCCCCGTCGCGCCAGCTGCAGGCGCTCCGGCGGGGATCCCGAGCGGCAAGGGAGAAGAGAGAAATGAGGACGAAATGCGTCGTGCTGGGCGCACTGCCGGCTTAGGGGAAGGCGGGTGTTGCGTCGCGTGGGTAGCGGGGCCTAGCGGGGGGCGGGGCGCGGGCGGGCGTCCAGCAGCGTGCATAACAAGGGCTGCCCGAACAGACGGGGGGGATCGAGATAAGGAGAGTGAAGGGAGAGAAAAGCGGGCGGAAGAGAGGAAGAGGAAAAACAGGGGTTGGGGCGGACGAAGACGGAAAAGATGCGGGCGGTGGCGGTGGACGTAGCGTTGGTCTGCTCAAACCGGCTCAAACGGAACAAAGTTTCAGTATACGGACGGCTGGTGGTGTCTCCGGCTGACCTTGGCGACTCTCTGCCTGTTGCGGAGTACGCGGCGCACCGCGGGCGCAGCCCCGTGTACCGGAGGAAGTACCGGGCCGGTTCCGTTTTGTCGGGCGTGTGCCCGGGACGGATAGCTTAGCGAGCAATCCAGCGCATGGGGTTAGGCAATTACACCAGGGTGTGTCTGAGAGCTGAGCGAGTATGGAGTATGTGCTGATCCGCGTTGCGGTTTGCGGTCGCTGGTAAGGGATCTATTCCACATGAGGAGGTTGGCGGTACACTGTAAGTTGGGGTGTCTCAAATGTACACCAAAAGGCGTATGCTACAGGATCCCGAGCGACATTTAGCGTAAACTTCTGATACATCTTTTGGCTTATAGATTCTAGACATCTTTGCCCATGCAATTCCCTCAGCACAGCAAAGGCTCTTATACATACACTCTGAAAGGCGCTCACGTCCTGTGCCGGGTGTAACTGTGAATGCGCAGCAGTGTTGCGGGTTTGCCTTCTCTTCAAAACCGCAAAGGGCCATGGCCCCTGCGGCCATATTGAGTATGCAATCCCGCAACACTGCTGCGTATTCACAGTTACACCCGGTACACCCTCACACTTGCATGCTCAAAGCTGGGGCTGTGCCGTCGGAGTAGTGTGAGCAAAGATGCCTAGATTCTATACGCCTCAAAAGATGCTTCAAATGTATACGCCAAATGTCGCTCGGGATCCTCTGGCATACGCCTTTTGGCAAATACATTTGAGAAACCCCCAATTTCAGTGGAGGGGGGGG
>NW_026268513.1:8444-10728 GCF_000697945.3 Frankliniella occidentalis | reverse complement strand
CTGGTAACTCTATATACAACTGATGTTGATGAGAACAAGATGAAAAACACAAATATTCCAACAAGTATAGCTAAGACCGGCTATTCCGTCACTTTTTAGGCAGTACACACGAATTTCGATCGCCAAGAAATAGTATATTTGCCAATTTTTCTACTTCAAATTGAAATTTTCCAATTTTTCCAAAATTTCCGGTAAATTACGATTTTTACCGTAATTTACGGTAACATTGATTGTTACCGGTAATTTCGCAACCCTAAGCAGGGGGCTGTCGGTGGAGCAGGAGGAAAAGAGCGTCATTTAGAGTCGGGAGAGCAGCCCATTTCCTCTGGCGCAGCCGCTCTCCCCGCTCCTCCACCTCATCTCTCCCCTCGCCATCCTTCTTCCTTCCTATCACGCAATCTCCATCGCCTCCTCCCCACCGCCCAGCTCCTCGCCGCACTCGCAAGGCCCCCGGTTGTGTAACGACGGTACATCTCTGTCAGGCATCCGCATGCTGGACCAGCCCTACATGACGGACCTCATCGAGGCCAACTCCATGGGCCACGAGCCGCACCTCATCGACATCTACTCGGCGTCCTGGGGCCCGACCGACGACGGCAAGACGGTGGACGGCCCGCGGAACGCCACCATGCGCGCCATCGTGAGGGGCGTCAACGAGGTGAGCATTAAACCGTCATCAAGTCCGGTACATTCCTGCGTACTCCGGGCTTATGTTACGTCGATATTATCAATATTACGCATATTACAATAATGTTACATCGATAACTCAAATTATTGGCAATACTACTGCAATATTACACCAATTTTACACTATAACTTCATTCACAGTTTCATATTACCTATATTACCAAAGTAGTATTCCCTCGGCGCGTGCACACAGCACAGCCGGTCCATCGCGCAGCCACAAGCACCACCATTCCATTCCATTGCTCTCCTTCTGCCCCTCCGCTTTCCTAAAGCCATCGCTCCCTTGCAGGGTCGCAACGGCCTGGGCAACATCTACGTGTGGGCGAGCGGCGACGGCGGCGAGGACGACGACTGCAACTGCGACGGCTACGCCGCGTCCATGTGGACCGTGTCCATCAACTCGGCCATCAACGACGGCCAGAACGCGCACTACGACGAGAGTTGCTCGTCCACGCTCGCCTCCACCTTCTCCAACGGCGCAAAGGACCCCAACACCGGTGTGGTGAGTGTCGACACAGTCGGTTGGTTTACATTTTTTTCAGTAGGAAAAGCCCACGGAGTCACAGAACATGTTTTGTGCGACTCGCAATTGCCCGACGGGCAGTTGTAAACATTTTTGCTGTTGGGCGCGATTGCCACCAAGATGTACGCAACTGGGGAGATTTAAGTCATTGTATGTGCAGTTGTACAACCGAAGCTGTAATTTGACTGCGCTATGCTCAAAACAAGCTAGCATACAAAAAGTTGTAATAATGCTGCAACTTCTTAACAGTGTACTACTACGCCTTCTATTTCCGAACGGACGTGCCCCCCCTTCCCTTAAAGTGGGCGGGCCCCAGCAGCGGGATCCAGTCTGGTCCAGGTGGGGCTGGCATTACCAGCGTGCCTCTCATGCTTCTGGCGGGCGGTGGTGGAAAGGGGTCTCCCAGGAGAGCGCGGCCAGCTGGCGGCGCCTGGCAGCTGCCACTCGGATTGATATCCGTACCCTCGAGGAGCGGATTCGAGCAGGGGGGAGTTTTGTGGTGACGGTCGGTCCCTGACTGTCCCTACGGTCAAGTCCTCGCGGCTATGGGACTTTACAGGAACGGGTCTGGAGAGGGTAGGGGCCAGCTCGCGTCCAATCCCTATTCCCTCCCCTCTCCTCCCCGTCGTCTCTCTCGCTCGCTCAGCAGCCGTATGTGACAGTAGAGCCACGCTGATGAGAAATCGGGACACGTGACCGTGGAGCCGAGCGATGTGCATAAGCCCGTGAGCGACCGGCGGATTTAAATATATATTGGGTTGCATAAAGTGTGGCCAGGGCGGCGGCCACACTCGTTTGTGGAGCTCTTTTTCTCTCCTTAACCATGTGAGTGAGCGAGACAGTGAAAGCGAGTGGGCGCGGGCAATCTGAAAATGAAACAGTTTCGGACAACCGCAAACGCTTGCAACAGCAGGGTTTTCAGCGGCGTTTCTACGCACGAGACCACCCAACCCAGTGACCACCGAACAACGCCCGGACAACAAAAGGCAAACTCTCTTTGGATGGAGTTTATTTTCAATCCCCGCGAGGGCGTCACCACAGGCCGCCCATCTGCTGGCATCACACAGGCGCGCC
>NW_026268513.1:6051-8394 GCF_000697945.3 Frankliniella occidentalis | reverse complement strand
GCCGTGCGGCGCCGTGTCTCGTGTCGGCAGGTTGCGTAGGTGCTCAGGCCGACGGGGATGGGGAGGGCCTGCTCGGGGAGGAAGGGCGGGCAGGCCGGCAGCCGCTGCTATGACGACATCGTTACGCACTGCCTCGCCAGACGGCGGCACCCGCCCGACTACCTCACCGAGCTCGCTTCGGAAGGGACCCCGCAGGGGACGCCTGCAGTGACCCCGCCTCCGCCCAGGAGCAATCGGGGGAACCCCTTCGGAGCAGCCTCAAGGCCTTCTCTCCCTGGCAACCCCCATACACCCCCATGCCCTGTGCAGGGTATCTCCCGAAACCACGCACCGCATCGCATTCGAGTAATGCGTTACGTGTTACGCCCCATACTTCCACAACGCGTATAAGTCTCAGTCTCAGCGAGGCGGTTCGGGTCGGAGGCGGCCAAACGCCTACGAATGAGCGCGAACCTCGCATAAGGGGCCTGGTGAGAGGCGTATCCCGTGACCAGCTGGGTCACACAACACCGTCGGCCCGCTAGGCCCGTTCGCGCCGCTCCGCTCCGCCCCGCCCCACCCCGCCTCGCCAGGCGCCTCCTCGCGCCCCCACCCCACCGCCCGCGCGCAGCATATGGTGTGCCTCGGCGGCGCGGGCAGGCGGGGCGCGAGGCGGGGCGGTGGAACACCCGCGGCGCTCGACTTATGCAAATCCGAAAGTAAGGACAACGGAACTTGCTCGGCCGAGTTTGCGCAGTCACTCTGGTTAGATATGAGAAATTCTGGAAGGGCGGCAAAGGATACGGCGGCAGGTGTTTCTGTCTCCGCCGCGCTATAGGAGTTAGCGGCCGAGGCCTCTGGCGGGGAGATGAGACAGAGCAGGCCCGCACCGCAGCATCAAGTTGGTATCTCTCATAAAAGTGTTGAGACACTTGAAAACTACAACTGGAGACCCTCCTCGAGACAGTCGGAAAACTTTGTTGCTGGGAAAGGTCACAGGGCGCGCGCCGCAACTTTCTCGTGTTAGTTGGGGGAGGACCCCGCCGGCCGACTTGGAGGGATTCTCATATTTCCAAGACCACGCCTAACTAACCCCCCCTCTCTCTCTCTCTCTCTCGTGTGTCCAGGCCACCACAGATCTCTACGGAAAGTGCACGACCACGCACTCGGGGACCTCCGCCGCCGCTCCGGAGGCCGCGGGCGTGTTCGCCCTGGCGCTTGAAGCCAAGTAAGTTAACAGCAGAGTAAACAGGACGCCCCGATGTTTTTGTGCCACAGTCATGTAACTAATGGGATTGGGTGCTGGGCGGCCGGGCCGGCAGCCCATGAGGCAGCCCACGCTACGGCTGGGCTGCTGGAAGACGAAACGACATCACCCACCCACCACTATGGTGGGTGATGCGCTGAGGGAAAAAAATCACTTTTATCTAGTTACTGCCGCTCCCTAAAATGCAAAGGGAAACAAAGCTGCTACGTCGCGCTTGTGCAGGGCAGGGGGTGCCAAAGAATTTTTGGAGGTATTTGGAAAGGCACTAAAGAGCCCTAAGGGGGAAATTTTTAGATGTCATGGGACTGCGCAGTCCCTTAAAGACTGTTTTTTTGCATTCGTAAGTGTCATCAGACCCCGGACAACCGGGCCATAGAGTGTACCCTAATGTGTGCATAATAATACCGCCGATCTCTGCCCGCAGCACCCAGCTCACGTGGCGAGACATCCAGCACCTCACCGTCCTCACCTCGAAGCGCAACTCGCTGTTCGACGCCAAGGGCCGCTTCCACTGGACGATGAACGGCGTGGGACTCGAGTTCAACCACCTGTTCGGCTTCGGCGTGCTCGACGCCGGCGCCATGGTGGCGCTCTCCAAGCAGTGGCGGACCGTGCCCGCCAGATACCACTGCGAGGGCGGCTCCGTCAAGGAGGCCATGTGAGTGACAACGACACGACCGCGGCGGGGGCGCGGCACCCGGCCTTCCTCCCCTTTTCGCCTCGGCAGCTCCATATTACTTATACAATTCAAAATGCGCGCCACTCGCCGCTCGGCGCGGAGGAAGCGCGGCAGAAAACTCCACAGGACCACTTTGCAATGCAGATGGCGGCCGATGCTAAATGCCGACGACCCGTGAACTTTTGCAGCGGCACGCGCGCGCGTCGCAGCGTGATTGGAGAAAAGGGGACGGGGTGATGACGTTCTTTTCTTCTCCTTTTCTGGCTACTGGAGATGCAAACAAAGTTAATGTAAAATATGCGCCCGTTTAAATGCCAGACAAGTCCTCGAAGGGCATGAAAAACCTCTTTATTCACCAAGCATGCAAGTCTGGACACACATTTTCAAAAAAGCAGCTCTTACGACCGTCCAAAATTTT
>NW_026268513.1:0-2483 GCF_000697945.3 Frankliniella occidentalis | reverse complement strand
GTGAGGAGGGGACCCCTCACCTCCTCACCTCTCACCCGTGCGCCCGCCGAGTCGAGGATAGGCAAACCCGCAACACGGCGGCGCGTGCTCTGAATCACCCGGTACGCCTACCATATGCACTGAGGCCGTAACGGCAGAGCGATGCAATGGTATGTCACGTTATAACGAATGTGACATAAGAATGTGACACAATTCACATTATATTTGGTGTGACGTCACAGTATTTAAATAACAGTGCACGGACAGTTTCCTTTTCAAGATTATTAATCAATACCTAAAGAGGGCACCAACGTGGTGTTGGGCCATAGCTTAGCTGTTGCCCAGGGCCTCCCCTGCTGTCTTGCCAGAGCCCGTTGGTTAGCAGATCATAGGGGTGGCGGCGGTGGCAGCGCGCGGTAAGGGCGAGAGGGTCCGAACTGCTAGCCGGGCGGTCCGGCCGGACCGAGGACCATCAGGACACTTACTGTAAAGGTCATGCCCATCGTTGTCCAGGCGGGCCCGGGCACGCCTATGGTCGCCCGTGCTGGAGACCATAGCGAGTACCAGCGAGTAAAAGTCCTGCTGCTGCTCTATCGCGTTCCTGGTCGAGCGGCCGACGACCTGGCCTGGCCGAAAGGTCACAAAGGTCGTTATCGAACTGGCCGAGTGAAAACCACGGGACACTGTCTGCGGGCGGATAGCGGCCAAGGCTCGAGGGGAAGACAGGGCCGCTACGACTGACCAGTGCAAATAAGAAACAACAACGCGGGTTTGCGCACTCCCCCGTCGTCCGTAAGGCGCCATGACCAGTAAGAAATGCAATATCGTATCGATGCCAAAATCGACGTCGACATGGTTTTTACGTCGATTTATGTCCCAAAATGACGTCAAATCGACGAAATCAAATTTCGACGTTGATTCGATATTGCATTTGAATGCTGAAGCGGGAGAAGGCGATAAGTCCATCGTTATGACGCCAAACTTATCCCCTTCTTCCGCTTCTTCATTCATTTGTCAATGGGATGGCACCTGATGAGCTAGCGAATATGCAATCCTGCAACGATGGAGGGAGTACATGGTACACTCGGTATAGTGAGTGACACGAGATAGTTTAAAAACTGTAAATAATAAGCACGACTTCGATGTTAACCGTAGAGACTTTTATTTACAGTGGTGGCTCAAAGCAGTTGCTGACTGCACGAACCACGAACCCGCAGTGTGCAGCCTAGAGGTGCACACTCTACCCGTGGCTGACCCGTGGGCGGTATGGGCGCCCCGTGAGGGATGGGATTGGCGCCAGGGAGGCTGCAGACAGGCGCCAGGGACCCCAACCCCCCGCAGCCGCGGGGCGGAGGGGGAGGGTGGCGCGGGGCGGGCGGAGGGGGGAGCCCGCAGCGGCGTGGCGCTCAGTCGTGTTGGAGCCCCGGTCTGGGTAGGCCGCCCGCGCAGCCCGCGCCCCCCCGCGCCGTACGCCCCCCGTAGCCCTCACGTGGTTCTGCTCGGCAACAACAACCCCCCTGCAGCGGCCGCCAAGGTGGGTGTCAGACACGGCGCGCGGGTGTGTGCACGCATGGTGCACGCACAGTGCACGCACCACCGCACTAGTGTGTAACGAAAGCCGAAACGTGACGCATGCGGGCAGCTACGACGACCGCCAATCTTCCTCAACGACGGTACAAGGCTCATGTTCAAAGCTGATCCAAGTAGCAGGGTACCGGTCAGGTACCGGTCAGGTACCGGTCGGGTACCGGTCGGGTACCGGTCGTCGGGTACCGGTCGTCGGGTACCGGTCGGGTAACGGTCAGGTAACTGTCAGGTAACTGTCAGGTAACTGTCAGGTAACTGTCAGGTAACTGTCAGGTAACTGTCAGGTAACTGTCAGGTAACTGTCAGGTAACGGTCGGGTAAGCTGTCATTTGCGGCTGCACTGTAAAAAGCTGGCGAAGAACTATTCTTTGCATTGCAAAGAATTTTCAAGCATTGTAAAATGCTTTGCATTGCGAACTAAATCCTTCACATTGCGAACTAATTCTTCGCACCTTACGAAGAAAATCGTTCGTAACGCTGCGAAGAATTAGTTCGTAACCTTGCAAACCATTTCTTCGCAACTTACGAAAAAAATAGTTTCCAATGCAAAGAAAATAGTTTCCAATGCAAACTTCCTTACAATTCTTCACAATTCTTTGCAAGAATTTTGCGGTGTCTATAGAGCATACGCCACATGAAATGTCACTCTGGATCTTGAAGCACACGCCCTGCCTGCCCTAAGGCGTCTACATTATTTGAGACATCCAAATTGCAGTGCCTCAGTACCTCTGTCCGATGTCAGGTACCTGTCGGGTAGATGTCGGGTACCTGTCGGCCAGGGGTCTGAGACCCGCCACTCCCCTCTATGTTCAGAACGAGCACACCGCGTGGTGCAGCGGGGGGTGCAGCAGGGGGTGCAGCAGGGGGTGCAGCAGGGGGTGCAGCAGGGGGTGCAGCAGGGGGTGCAGCAGGGGGTG
>NW_026268512.1:18833-19403 GCF_000697945.3 Frankliniella occidentalis | reverse complement strand
AAGGGAAAGACTGTCAAATTGTGTCAAGCAAAGAAAAAAAATTAATCTTCAGTCACTTTTAGTACAAAATGTACTCAGAACAAGAAATCATTTTTCTACGTGTTCGTAAAGTTCTCACCCGTTCATACCGTGGCAGCTGGCAGCGCAGGTGACGGCTTTTGTTACTTATGTTGAACTTTTTGGTTTTGACTTGTCGGTTCCGTGATGATGGCCAAAATGTAGTGCAGTGCAGCTGCGCCCTGTGTCAATCACGTTCGTTTGAAGGGAAATTTCACGAGGAATCCGATGGTCTGGTCAGAAATAATTTACGTAACTGGAGGAGATGTTTCACGGAAACGTAATAATGGTGCCAAAGGAATCACACAGAATGCATCAATTGGCGCGAAACGTGTCACACTTGTTTTTCGTGTATTGACAAAAATGTTCTCAGTGCCACCAAAGTTAGAGACGGTTGCGGCAAGTACCACAGGATTTCGGATATTCACAACTACTTCGTGAATCCCAGATGATTTTTAGGCAGCCTTTTTTGAACAGTGCAGCTAAGAACAAGGCAGGGAGGGGCGGGCGGTG
>NW_026268512.1:15674-16348 GCF_000697945.3 Frankliniella occidentalis | reverse complement strand
GCCGACCCGCCAAGCAGCCGTGTGGAGCCGACGGCCCGCCCCGTGGACGTCGGGCGCTCCACCGCCCACGGGCCGGCCTGCGTCTGGAGAGCCGGTAGCGACTCCCTGGCGGCGTGCTGGGGCCAACGAGGATATCTCTTTAGCGTTAGTGGAGCGGGAGGGAAAGAGAGCGTATTATCAGTATGTTAAAGGCGAACTTAGAGAACCGAACACATATCTTTTAGAAAAGAGGGAAGAAATCAGCCTGACACTGTCATTCAAGGAATGTGACGTCACATTCGTTGGAATGCTATTCTTGTCATATTCGTTGGAACATTGTGTCACGTTCGTTTGAAGTGACTCAACTCACATTTTAATGAATGTGACGTCACATTCTTTGATTAACAGTGCATTTAGTCGACGAAAAATTATTCGAACTGCCTCGCTTCGCTCTAGAAATCCTATAAGCGAGGATTCTCGCCTCCGCAGAGCAAGGAATTTGCTGTAAATTTCCTCGCTCTCCGGAGAGCGAGGTTCGATTTCCTTGCTCGATTAGAGCGATGGATTAAGGAATGTCACTTTATTTGAGTAATGATTGGGGATGTGTGTTTTGAAGTTGTGCGAGGTGTACGGAGTAACACACGAGTTTGGCAGGTAGATGTTTATTGCTCGGATGCTCAGAGACAAGTAACAGA
>NW_026268512.1:8714-9254 GCF_000697945.3 Frankliniella occidentalis | reverse complement strand
GTATTGATAATTGACAGCTGTCCTAACCATTTTTCCGAGCGAATCAAAATGACCCACCCGCTTTATGTTGCTCTCAAAGGCACAATCTAAAGCTTCATTGCGTACTAATACGCTAATTAGCAGTTGCCATCTGAACCATTTTGTTTTTTTTTCGCGCTCCCTTCGCTTGCGAGACATTACTATGCGCTCCTATCCAATTTGATCCATAATGCTTTCCTTACACTGTAACAAACTTACGAACTAAATACTTTCCAACGTTACGAACAATTTTCGTCCTTTGTATTGCAGAGATATTGTTCGTATTGCAAGGGGCCGTTCACAAATTACGTCACGCATCTGAGGGGGTAGGGGGGTCTCTGCCCGCGCGACGGTCCTATCCTTCCTGGAAGCATTAAGTTTAGGTTAACCGCGTGACGTGGGGGAAAGAGGGAGTCAAACCCCCCGTAATTTGCGTGACGTAATTTGTGAACGGCCCCTGAGGGGCCGTACCCAAACCACGTGACGCATTTTGGGGGAGAGGGGGTTAATGAAAACAAAACG
>NW_026268512.1:2128-2624 GCF_000697945.3 Frankliniella occidentalis | reverse complement strand
GGGGGAGTCAAAACCCACCAAAACCCGGCACGTGGTTTGGGTACGGCCCCTAAGGCTATACAGGGTCTTAAGAGCAATCGCTTTTCATTACGAACTATTTGTTCGTAAGCAATTTACAGTGTATCTGAATAAGTTTGGGGGTACATTTAAAAAGCAAACATACTTTAGTAGAGTATTACTGATACAATTATAGTGCTAAAGTAATGTAGGGTCTTTGTACAGATACCCCTGGAAGGTAGGCAAACCGGGCCCCTTTCGTAGGTTTCCCCCCCGCGTTTCTACGCCAACACGGTAAAAAGAACGTCTTGGAATCCAAGCAGATTCCCTGAAAATTGTCTTGAAAACCAAGTAGATTGCTTGAAAGACAAGATGTCAATTTTACCGTGCAGTCCGCGCCTGGCGCGGGTCGGGCGCTCATCGTTGCCTATAAGCCCTAGTCTCTTGTGCCGCCGGATCTTCTCTTCTCTCTCTGCTCACGTCCACTTTCTTCCCTGAC
>NW_026268512.1:0-738 GCF_000697945.3 Frankliniella occidentalis | reverse complement strand
TGGCTGGCTGGCTGGCTGTCGTGTTTGGGCAAGGCCAGGCGATAGATAATAATATGGGCAAATATTGGCATTTTAGGCGATTTTGATGAAGTTTGAGTGATTGTTCTATCGAAACCTGATCCCAGTGAGAAACAGTTACATCGAAATGATGTCAGACTGATATCGTTGTCGGTAAATTGTCGATTATCGTGTCGAATCGATCCTCAGATGGTCTTAAAATCGAGACATTTCCGATAACTGACATCTATTTGTTGTCGATTCGATGTCACATCGATTTTGATTTCTCACTGGGATGTGTTGTGACTGCATGGGGCACATTTTCTGAATCAGATTGTAGAGTAGATCACGATTTTTCCTGGTAAACTAACGTCCTTTGAATATTTTGAGCTCCAATCCAAATTTATTGCTTTTAGTAGAATTCCCCATAAGGATCCCATGTTATCTTCGAGGCCATTTCGGCAGGGTCAAATCGTGTTCAAAAATTTGGGGAAAAATTAGAGGTCATTACACACCAAACTCCACCATTTGGTCAACAAGCATTTCAACATTTAAACATTAGTGTTTTATGAACCACCCTAAGGTGTCGACGCACGCAGACTGTGGGGTCGGGTGAGGGGCGTACTCTCCCATTTTTAATTTTTTGACCGGGTGGAGGGAGTTGGGCCTGAACATTCACGGCGCCGAGCGGACTTTTGACTGTTGTCCCGTTGTCTTTCGAATGAAGCTGCACGCTTGCGA
>NW_026268511.1:18770-19065 GCF_000697945.3 Frankliniella occidentalis | reverse complement strand
ACCAAATATAATTGGAATCAGACAAAAAATTACACTTACCCCTTATTTTTGGCCTGGTTCCGCCCCTGCCACGTCAGAATGCATACCAGAAATGAATTCAGCAACCGTCAAAACCCCCATCTACCAAATTTAAGTGGAATCAGACAAAAAATAATATTTCTCCCCCTTTTTTGACCTGGTTCCGCCCATGCCACGTCAAAATGTATTGCAGAAATGAATTCAGCATCTGTCAAAACCCCCATGTACCAAATTTAAATGGAATCAGACAAAAAATAATATCTACCCCCCTTTTTTG
>NW_026268511.1:13620-14005 GCF_000697945.3 Frankliniella occidentalis | reverse complement strand
GGGGAGAGGAGGGGAGCAGTGTGCACCAACAGCTGTTCGGCGAGCGGGCCGTGGCATCGTGCTGTGTGTGGGGTGGGGTAAGGTGTAATGTAGATCCTTCGCGCCACTCCGCCGATCGGTTTGAAACGTGCACGCTGGACCATGTATTAGCAGGTAGCAAGGGCTTTAGGCCGGGCGGCCGTGCTACGGTCGAGCTTCGAGCCTCACGAGGGGCGGTGCCGGGTCCTTCCTGGCTCCTTAATCCCTTTCGAGTACCCGGCGGCGCGCGCGCTGCCCTGACAGTGGTTGACATGCAGATGCGCAGTCGGTTCTGCGCATGTCAGATCGGTCAGATCCACCAATGAGAGCGCTTGCGGCCACCTATCTACATTACACCTTAGGGGGG
>NW_026268511.1:11304-11667 GCF_000697945.3 Frankliniella occidentalis | reverse complement strand
GATGTTCCTATGGGGAACGTGGCTATGGGAATCTTGTCTGTAAGTGTGAGTCTGAAATCAATGACTGAACAAGCAAGACTCTAGTGACATCTACCAGTGTGAGAAGGCTCACACAAATTTACAAGCCACGTGATCTTTTATTTGTGCCGCATAAAATGCAAAATTGCTCTCGTAAAAGTAGATATCAACAGGGTGAACGCGTTCATTGCAGCAACAACCACCTCATCCTTGTACCTTTGTAAGTACCATGTATGCACCTGCTCTGCAAAATGTGAGTGTATAACAAGTCGATAGAACATGTGCAACAGCATATAGGCAAGGCTGTTTTACGACGATAAACGACGTGGGTTGCCTTCTTTCTAA
>NW_026268511.1:4762-6092 GCF_000697945.3 Frankliniella occidentalis | reverse complement strand
GGCATGGAAATTCACACACTGCTGCTTAATTAAAAAATTATGAAGTCAAAAATTTAAGACATGACGACGTGTTCTTTGCTGTTTTTAAGATCAATTTTATTGGACACTAAACGAAACGCAACAAAATGTGCATACCTATTTATTATCCTTTCGTCGTGAGGAGGATTAATATCGTGCGCAGCAGAACAGCAGCCGCTGATCGGGCTGCCCCTTTACGCCGTGTGCTCGCTTTTCATTCAAGATTCTCTCCGCGCGGCGCGCCCCGCTCTGCTCGGCCAACAATCGTTTATGATATTACGTCACCGTTGCCGAATCAAAAGAGCCCCCTCCTCCTCTTCCGTTCCAATCGGATGGGAAATTTTTGATTACAGGGCATTTGAGCCCCTCCCCTTCTCCTCCTCTCCTCCCCCTGTCCCCTGCTCTCACACAAAGCGGAGCGCGTCAGCAGCTGTGTCCTGGCCCCTCCCCCCCTCTCCCCCTCCTCCTGGTGGTGGTCTTCAGCACGAGCCACCCATGAAATACGACGGGCAGTCAGCTGCTGTGGTGCTCCTTCTCAACCCCCTTTTCCCTCCCACCCACCTCACTCGCTCCTGCTCCTGTACCCAGTATACCTTCTTTCTTAAGCCGAGCACCCACCCAGAAGTGGTCAACGCCGTTCCACAATCACAAGTAAGTGTTGGCCTCTGGCGGCGTGGGGTCGTCCGGGTCGTCCAGACGGACGGCGTCCTCCACTTCACGGCTGGCTATACCTCTCCATTTGGTATTGCTGACATTGCCGACGTCCTCATTATTTCTCACACCCACTAACTTAATTTGTGTCCGTTTGTATCTTTTCTTTGTACGAATTAATTCGATGAATTTTCGTTCTGCGTTGATGTGAACACTTTTGTGCATTCATTTCCACGAAATCGTGCATATTCGCGCATATATTTGTACACCAATGAAACGAACACTGGTTGAACTTAGCATGTTTGCCCGAAAACATACACAAATACATTCAGCCTGCAGTTTGTGTGCTGTCTTTATGTTGGGAGGCCTCACCAATATAGCAGCAGCGGCTGACCGCGCGGCTCAAAAAACATGAAAAGCTAAAAGGGGGTGCAAGAAGCGCGCCTAAACTTATAGAGCACTGAATTTAAATCAGTGCGCAAGCACACTGCTAGTCGGAAACTTTCGCAAGATGACGCCCCTCCCCCTCCGCGACTGGAGACGCAGGCCTGTAATCCCAGAGGCGCGGGCGCGCGCGGCCATCACTCATTTGAACTCGGCCCTTGTTGCCAACTTTGGGGAGAAATATCGCCCCGCCTTTGGCACGGATTGAATGTTGCGC
>NW_026268511.1:0-602 GCF_000697945.3 Frankliniella occidentalis | reverse complement strand
AGTCTTGAAATACAAGATAGTGTTTTTTTCTTCTTTAACTCCTAGGCCGGGGGAGGCCCCGCTTTTCGAGCCCTCTCGTTTCATTCTGCAGTGTCTGCGCTGCGGGTGGTAAATACTGAATACCTCCGCCGGCACACACGAGGACAAATCCCACGTGAAACAAAGTGTAGAGCAATGACGCGCGCAGCGTCTCAACAAACCTCTTCGGTCGCCTGCAGTCGCCAGGTAGGCCAGCCCGCACTGCACCAAAGCATACTGAAATAATGTGGCCTACCCACCGGGCGATTTGTGCGGTGCTACCGCTTTGAAACATCCCTTTGAAACATCCCTTGGGCCCCCGCAGATACGCCCCAACACCCCCCTCCCCTTCCTTCTCATGTGGTCCCAGGCAGGTGGCTTTTTACCTCTCCCTAACAGCGCCCGCGACCAGCGCTTTAAGCAACCCAAAAAGAACGTACTTTCCAGTGTGGCGTGGTACAGTGGTACGCCCATTACAAGTACAAGTCGGGGGTTTGGATGTTCTCCGGCATTTCGCGTGCTCTTAAACCCACAAGAGAATGACGCAAGGCATGGAAATTCACACACTGCTGCTTAATTAAAAA
>NW_026268510.1:28799-30804 GCF_000697945.3 Frankliniella occidentalis | reverse complement strand
AGTGATTAATATAAAAAAATAACTAGTGGAATGCTCTTTATTTCAAAGAACTATCGTGTTGAATTTAGAGGCCTTTGATGGTGTGTTTTTACGCGTTGCGTTTTTCTTTTCATCCTCAACTTATTCCCCTTCGAAACTTGCGTCCCCCCTCCTCTCTCCTCTTCCCATCTCCTCCTGACTCTCCTCTCAATGTCGAGGACGCGCTGGCGTTCAATGACCGTCCGAGGAACCCGGAGGAACCAGTCAACAGTGAGCGAGCTGCTCTCAAGTTCAATACAGACGCAATCCAGCCATAAACGCTTTGATATGCAAATAAATAGAGACAGACATAAATGCGAATGATCGGTAAAATAAAGAAGCATGAACAAGCCAGACATCGCGCTTAAGACAGAGCACTTCTTAAGTGTACTGCCCCTTTCTGCCCAGAGCAATCAGTAGTATAATACTGCAATTATTTTTTCCTGCCTCGATTTTCGTGCTCTTAGCCACAATAATGAAGCAAAATCGACGCAGGAGCCGTCCCATTACAAAGTTTTCTTTATTTATCTTTTCTTACAGGGTAGCCCCTTGCCCCGGGCCTTGACGAAGCTGCTGGTTCCTTTACGCACATCGCCACATAACAACTGGTTGTGTCTCCCTCTCGTAAACTGGTGGCGGCAGACCTAAGCTCATGGTGATGTTGCTGCTCAAAAGAGGAGGGAAAGATCATGGAGACGAAGAGGCAACTGTCGTGTTTGTTATCATTTTCTCTCGGTGATGATGATTGAAAACTTAGAATATTCCTTCCTGCATTTTTGTACAATATCTCACACACGCGTCACCACCAGCTACAGTTTTCTTGAATCGTGAAGTAGAGGGCTTCAATTGTATGGTAGCAACGAATAGAGCTACGATGAGAACAAGAATGGGGTGGGACATGCACATATGATATAATCCTTTGCCAAAAAGCTATGAGTCACAAATTTTGCGAAAAGTCACACGGTCTCCCTTCCTTTTCCTTCCTACTCTACATTATCTATGCATATCTCTAGAGCTACTCTGGGATTTATAAAGGCAAAACATAGCTTCCTTACCACAAAATGGTGAAAAAAATATGAATACGTTTATGTCCTTGCGTCACAAGACCAACTTGGTACTCACAATACGGCGTTGACATTGACCGCGAACGCGTCTGCAGTGTGTCTGTCTGCTGACGCACCCGTGTCAGCGGCTGTGTGTGTGTGAGTGTGTGTCTGTGCCGCCCTCGTGCTCCGCCCTGACCTGTTTCTCATCCGCACACGCATCCTCCTCTGTACACACAACCATTCATATCAGCAGCTCTTCTTGTTGTCTTAGTTTTTTCGAGTGGGAGAACCGAGGAGAAACTATTATTGGTTTGGTTGTGTTCGGTAAAATTTCCTTTTAATACCTACCTCTTTCTCCCTCAGTCCACGCCTGACGTTCGCAGAGTGGGCAACCAGCCTCACCACAGTGTGATGGTTTGCCTTTTCCCTCACAAGGGTCCAGGCCAAGCCTAGGTAGGGTGTCCTGTTGTTTGACACCCCCTGCTTGGGCCCCTCTGCAGGGAAAGGGCGCCAAACCAAAAGGTGTCCAGCAGCTGTTCGACTTAAGGTAAGGGTCCGGTGAAAAAACTGCAATTTTCGTACAAATATTCTGAAATGAGTTTTCGCCGAAAAAAACATTGTTTGGACCTCTCTCCTATGGGAAAACCATTTAAAGTTCACGAAACATGTTTACTTTTTTATTTTGGATCGGTCTACCCAATGGTTCTTGTAGCTTTTTCGACAAAAGCCTGTTGTTGATAGAGTACATTTTGTGGAAATTTGAAAAACTTCTTGCGCAACAGGTTATGTGGTAGAAAGCTGCCCTTTGATTTGTGACTTCCTTTCGGCGTTTTCAAGGACTGACCAGTGAGTTTTTTCTCAATTTCTTCCTAGATTTTTTATAACAGCTCTAGAAGTGGTCAAAATCGGCCAAAAACGTTACTTTTTGGAGGAAACATTTT
>NW_026268510.1:19595-24019 GCF_000697945.3 Frankliniella occidentalis | reverse complement strand
CCCCCCGCTCAGACTGTGGCACTATACGAACACGACACAACAACACGAAAGTGGGCAGCGACCACCAGCGACCTGGGCACCTGGTCCAGCAGGAGCGTACAAGTGGCGCGACATTCGGAATTCTGAAACCACCAACAACAGCACTGGCAAAACAAACGTGCAAAATGTGCACATTAACGTGCGTGAAATCTTGATTTTGCACACTACACCATAGGTGTGTCTTTAACTGACGTTGCACCTTTCGTAACGTCTAAATTTTGGACAAGAAACACACATGCTATCACAGTCATAGGAACCAGATGGCGTACCGGGTGAACCTGCGAATACGCAGCAGTGTTGCGGGTTTGCCTACTCTTTACACCCGTAAGGGGCCATGGCCCCTACGGCCACATTGAATACGCAATGCCGCAACACTGCTGCGTATTCACAGTTACACCCGGTACAGCTGCTATACGTGTGTCTCAACTTTGCACACTTATTGAACCTATTTTTCGATCGATTGAACACTTGATTTTACCGTGTGAGCAACAACAAAAACAACAACGACAGCAGCAAGAGCGTCCAGTGACGGCTGCCCATACGGCGCGGTCCTCTGCTCTCTCGCCATGTAATTACCGAGAGCAGTCGGTGCGGCCGCACTCGGAACCTGCTGCTCGGGCTCCGTTCGAAAAATCAGGGATGCCCGCCGCAGCCGCACCACAAGAAGAAGAAGAAGTCGCCGTCGCCGTCCCTAACTCTTCCCATATAGCTAACCGAGCCGCGCCGACAGCATCGGAAGCAGCAGCAGCGGCCGTAGCTTGTCGGACGAGGCAATCACCGGTCCATACGGTCCCCCGCCGCCATCCCGTCGCGCTGTCTGGGGGGGGACTCTGCGGCGCGGTTTGGGCGGTTCTCGGTTCTCTATGATGGGCGCTTGTCTGCACCGGCAGAGACTAGATAAAGATGAATATAGACTCATCCAAACTTGCAACCGATGTTCATTTTACGACCCACTAGCGTGACATCCATTCTACCCGATTCTACCCCAATGGCGAGACCCCAGTCATCACTTGCGATCAGTTTGACGTCAGTTTTTGATACGTTTACTGGCGGTCTTTTTCTAACGCAAGCCTAAGAAACAATAATGGCCAGCGGTCAAATGAGTCTGACTCTACCTTGAAGGTAAACGGCGAAAAGAGGAAGGGGGGGGGGGGGCTCTGATTAACACGTAAGAAAAACCAATGTGTTTATGGTAAGATTTTTACCAACGGGGGGTATTTTTTTACAACCACATTTATCAGGCTCCCGCCTCGAGCGCGGATATCCGCACTCGCACGTCACATGTTCCCACCACAAACTTTGATAACTCAGTTACTTTGTCTATGGATCGCGAGGACTCGCAGGGCTTCCCGTCCTCGTCGAGCCGACACCGATGGGCGACGCCCGGTCGGATCGGCGCCGCTCCGGTACAGACAGCTTTTGAGGATGTACAGCGAAGGCGGGGTGGGGCGGGGCGGGGCGGGGCGGCTGCGGGATATTCTAGCCGGGCTTAACGATGTTCTGTATACGACAACAGGTTGCGGTTAACGAAGGTCAAGGTCTGGTGAAAAGCGCGGACCTCGCTGGCTGCGCGGGGCTGCGCGCGCGGCGCTGAGCACTGCATTAGGAGAGGAGGAGGCGAGTCTGTGCTGAGCAGTGCTGAGCAGTGCTGAGCAGCGGCGTAGCCAGTGTGGACCCGGACAGGTCGGGCGAGGGAGCGGGCGAGGAGTGCGGTAGAGACCCGCCGGTTGACCCCTCTGGCCGTCTTCTCTCTCGCACTGCACTCTCGCCCCGCTATGTATACGCCACTAGGGATGGCTATGGGCTGAGAATGTGTACCGCACTGATAGCGTCTGCGCAGTAAATAATAATTAGCCGTCGTAAAGTAAGTAAAGTGGCGATCGCGATCACGGCGAGGGATGCGGTAAAGTAGAAAGGCCAAGCGGGATCCGATGTAAACGTGAAACGGGTGTCGGAGAGAGGGGGGCGACTCCGATCGTTTAGGGCGCAAAAACACGACTGCGTCGTCCGCAAAGCGCGCCCACGATTGAGCAAATCACAATCTGTTCTGCTTCTTCTTTGAGTCCAAGAGCAGTTAGTGAGGAATGGCGTCTGGTCACGGCTGGGGCTGCTCCAGCGACGTCCCACCCGACTTCAACCGCGGCAGGGCCGTGAGCACAGAGAGCACAAACCCAGCCCGCGCCTTGGGGGCGTCCTGAGAGACGATCTCATAAGGGGTGCTATCCTTGTCCTATCGAACTCAACACGAAACACTGTCAGAACGGTTTCAAAACGATTTCGGTTTCGACGCTGACTTCGCGACATCGTTTCGATATCGTTTTAACAGTCATTTTGTACCGCGGGGCGGGCCAGCCCCCGCGCACGGCATGCAGCCGTTACGTCGACAAAAGCAAAGCGCGGTGACCGAGCCACTGGAAGTCGGCAGAGCAGTCCCATCATGTCATAAGGATCGCCGAGCCGAGCGCATCAGGGACTTTCCATTTCCCTGGTCGCGCCCGCGCCGCTGCGCTGCATGTGTGCCGAGTACCACTTAGGGGCCGGGCCAAAGTCCGCTCTGCGCAAGTGCAAGCCGGCCGGTGCGGGGCGCCGCTCACGGGGCCCGCGCAGCTCACGGGGGCCAGCCTGCGCAGCTTGCGCCGAGCGGGCTGTAGCGCGAGACACGCCTTAGGCACGCCTCGATGCGCACGGGGGAGATCCGAGTGGAGCCATGCACAGCGCCGCCGCGCAGCCCGTGCAGCCGAGCCCCTCGCGACACAGAGGCATGCAACCCACCCGCGAGCTCCACCCACGTGACTAGAGGGGGGAAGGGTCCAAATTTGGTGGCGTCTCCAAAGAGACTAGGACAGTCTTTAGGAGTCGAAAGGATGCCCATGATGTTGGTACTCCGGGATACAAATATCATGGCGTTGCTATGGGACTCCTGATCCTGATCCTTTGGAAACCCACCTTACAGCACTTAGAGTAAAGTGATTTGCGCCCCCTGACTCGGCTTGCCCCTGCCGCGCATCGTGCCCGGCCGTGCCCCACAACCCCACAACAGGCTGGGAGAGGGACCCCTCGATTCCCGATCAGCAGCAGCGACAGACGCGTCTGTTTGGCTCGTCACGTGAGGCTCCTCATTGCCATCACTACTGCAATTAGTTAGCCAAGCTAAGCTAATCACTGTTCTCAAAATAAACTCTCGCTAAATCCACCATAATCATGGAACCACCGTTCCAGCTTCAGTTTCAGTTCTTCTCCTTTGTATAGCGCCGGCCGGGGAGCTCTACTAACCTTAACGCCAACAACCCCCTGCTCGCTTTACTCCACAGAAGTAGTCAAATTGGTTTTTACGGCTATTTAGTTGCGCCATTGATTTATACGCTCAAATAGATATCGATAGCGACCAGATCTTGGGAATAGTGCTACACTGACAAGAAGTATCTCCTAGCTCTCACTCACCATTATCTTCCTTTTATCGCAGCCAGCTAGTCCGCCGAGTCACTCAAGTGGGCAGTCGGCACCATTTGTTTTTGTTTTCTGGGTTCCTTGGATTCTTCTAAACTCCTTCTCGCTGATATTTGTTTCTAATCCTGTCACCTTTCTAAATTCCTTACACCGACAAATCCAACTAATGAAGGATGAAGGGCGATGGAATGGTGGAGACGAATCGTTTTCTGTTAGCGTTAGCTGATTTCTACTTCTTACTAGAGTTGGATGAGTTGCCTACCAGCACGGCGTCCACGTACACCGCGAAAGCTCGTCCATGTTAGCGAATGACGACGAACGTAGTGTAGACCCAACAGGCACACGAAAGTCGGAAGACGCAGGCAGAAAGCAAGGTCGGCACAGAAGATGAAATGTTCCGTTCAAGCGAAGAATAAAGTCCACAGATACATTCTGCAATATTCTACTGGAGTTGATCTTCGAATCGAGCGGGGAGTAGTGCAGTGCAGGCTCTAGCCAACATCACAGCTTAAAGAAAAACACTCGGAAAGTTTTACTAATAAACCATCAATCTTGAGTAAACGATAAGTTTAACATTTCACTCCACATTCTTATTGATGTTTTTGTAAAAAAAAATGATAAGTAACTGTCTACATGCAGTCACGTTTTTTTAAGACTTCTTGTTGGCAACATGTTTCCACATTTTTACTTCACGCATGTTGTTTACTAGTGGAGCACCATGGCCGGCGTGTTGTTGAGCGAAGCCGAGAAAACTTTTATTTTACACGGAGTCCAGGTAGTTTTGACTAGAAAATTTTATTGATTTAGGGCTTTTATTTGTATAGATATGTGGTTTTTGAATTGTCATTTGCATCGCTCTTCTTAACTCCTTTACAAAGGATTTAGAATGAGTAACATAACCTCAAAACTTTAGAAATATTTTCTTTCTTTATTAATTT
>NW_026268510.1:12580-15605 GCF_000697945.3 Frankliniella occidentalis | reverse complement strand
CCCCCCCCCAACCACTCCCCTTGTCCTGGAGACCCTCGCTCCTCGCTCCCCACCCCACTACTGAATGCCCCGGAAATCCAACGGCGTTAGCCCGACCGCCACCGTTTGGACATGTGAGAGTGAGTGAGTGTGAGAGAGAGGAGGGGAGATGATGGCTAGCATACGGCGTGAGTGAGACAAAGAGGCGATGCTGCAGCAGCAGTAATCCAACATGCCAGGCTGACGCACGCTTACGGCCTATTAGGGACGACGACGCGTAAATTTTGCCACCGAAGCGAATTATCTCCCACAACATGATGATCCTCTCAACGTCCACGACGCGACGTGAGTGACACGCTAACGGGCTGTACTTATTGGTAAATGCAGCTCAGAGCTGTGCGCTGCTGGCATAGGTGGGGCGGGTCTTACCCCAAAATCATTTCTCCTGATTTTATATACTGTTTAGCTGTTGAAAAGAGAATGATGTCACGTCCCAATTTCGCCTAATTTGTTTTATTTTGGGAATAATTTGGAAAGGCGCCAGAAACCACACCCCTTCTCTATTTCAGTATATCCATAAGAGTGGGAGAGGGTACCGGTGGTAGCAAGAATGAGAGAGAGAGAGAGAGAGAGAGAGAGAGAGAGAGAGAGAGAGAGAGAGAAGGAGATCCGGAAGCCCTCAGCAATCAGCCAATTGAGTGGAGCAGTGGGTCACGGAGAAAAATATGGGGGGAAGGGGGCCGGGCGACAGGTCACGCGACCGCATCACATTGAGCGGGGATTTAAATAAAAAGTTGGCGTGGGTTAGAGGAAGGGGTGGGAGGAGGGGAAGAGGACCAGGGGGGCCTCGCCTGCTTGGAATGGATTCATTCATTCATCCATGCCTCTCTCTGCCCCGGTTCCCTTGCTCCCCGTGCTCCCTCGCTCCCTCCACCTGCTCCCCCCGCCCGCTGCAGCGCAGCGCCGCCGCCAGGGAGCTCGAATCGAAGCGTCGTCGAGTCGAGCGAGGCGGAGCGCCCTGGAGGTAGGCAACGCGCACGCAGCTCTGTCCGCCGCCCGGACAGCTGCCTAACCCCCGGGCGCCCTGCACGGTCGACGGCGGCGAGCGGCGGGAGAAGATGATGAGGGAAGTGAAGGAGGAGGAGAGGAGTTCAAACCTGGTGGAGCGAATTCTAAACAAAACGCAATCTCAGTGTAGGTGTAGAAGTGAAATGACATGGGTGTTTAGAGAGAGGTTCGCCGAGATTCGCCGATGGAGTAAGTGTGAGGGAAAGAGAGAGAGAGAGAAGGGGGGGACGAGAGAGAGAGAGAGAGAGAGAGAGATTGCGATGGGGAGCGAGGGAACGACGGGGGAAGGCGGTGCGAGCAGAGACAAGGACACAGAGAGGCGCCGCGCAATGTGGATTCAGGATTCCAGCCGGCGATGAGATTTGGTCCGAGATGGCTGCGCGGCGTGGCGCGGCGAGGCGCGGCGCGCTGCCAGAGGTGGAGCAGATAACATGTCGGAAATGAAGGGCCGTAATCCGGTGATCGGTGTGGTGGGGGAGGGTTGGAGGGAGGGAAAGGAGCGGGTGAAACAGAGGTAAATGGAGATCTGCGCCTCTGGTGATCGATCGCAGAGCGCGCGCGTCTCCACCACCACCGCCCGGATCCGGCGGACCAGATCTGGGCTGATCTGACCAGCAGTGCGGAGAGAAATGGACCAGGGATGAGACCGGCGGTCTCCCTGCTGCTGCCTCCTTCCCTCTTCTTGTCGGTGAACAGTTTGGCCGATTTCATTTAGAGGATGGAGACGGGACGGGGCCGGAGGCTGACTCCCCAGTCCGTCTTGCTCAACGGGGGCCAGGAAATAGGGAGAGGTTGCAAAGACTGAAAAGAAAGGCGTTGGGGCAGCTCTTTTTTAAGCTATACTAATTCTGATAAATCTTTATCCCCCCTTACCACTTTCATTTTCAAAAAGATGTGCTATTTAAATCTAAACGACTACCATTATTCTAAGACTTCATGCGTTATCCTGCGACTTGATTCTATCCAAACACAACCGCATAATGAAAGTGCTGAGAACCAAATCTTGATTAAAGCTTCAGTTCGGTTTATCCTTTCCCTGTAACACACGCTGGGGGGAGAGAGACCTGTGGAGGAGAAGGGGAGAGAGCATGAGGTGGTGGTGGCCCGGACTCGTGGCGCTGGCAGCAATAGGCCCGACGGTGATGAATTGCGTCTTGACTTGAACGTGGTGCGGCCGGGGTGGGGGTCAGAGTGATGGGGCGGGCCGGGGCGGGGCGCTCCGGCGAGCCGAGAAAAGCAGTTGACGTGAGAGAGTTCGCACGATGACTGCTGCTGCTTTGCAGCTTTCTGTGGTGGCAGACTTCGAACGTCCGCCCCGCTCATCCGTCACGAGAGAGACGGGCATAGAGGGGCGATTTAAAGTAGGAGAGAGAGAGAGTAGTAGAGACAACAACAAGACAAAAGGACACTCCCGGAGACAGTGGAGCGAGTGGGGGTGCGACGGAGCGAGGGTTGCACGCAGCAGGGCGTTGGAAGTGGGTTTTGCCGATGCCAGAGTATGGACTCCAGCAAAAGTTGGCCTTCCCGGAGGCGACACAAAACTCGTCGGGATGCGGGGCGGCTCCGTGTTGGTTGCGGCAGGAAACGGAAAGGCAGGCGCCAAACTTTACAGCGCCCGGGACTTTATGCGTCGGAAATAATCGTGCGTTTTTTTGTTGCTGTTTTTTTTTACTGCGACTGTAAAGTATCAGCAGCAGCAAAATACGGCAAAAGCCAGCAAAATCTTGAGGAGTATACGGATTTCTAGTCAAATAGTCAAAACAAGTAGGCAAATTGACAGTCGCTCGCTTGCAAGAAGCTGGCGGCACAGTCTCGACGTGCGCTACGAGGAAGCCCCTCCCTGCTGGACTTGCTGCTGGCGCTGTCGCTGACTGGAAGGTAAAGAGGGTTTATTTTGCAGAAGTTATTGTCTTGGTAGTGATCCGTCCCCTCGCTCGGGTGTCCCCACCAGGGAGGGGTGGGAGGAGTATAGGGGAGG
>NW_026268510.1:2766-9980 GCF_000697945.3 Frankliniella occidentalis | reverse complement strand
TACTCTTTTTTATGTATATGTCTTTTGCGTGGTTACACGTAATACTTTTGCTTTGGTACGAGGGGAGGAAAAAGGGAAGAGGGGGATGGGGGGTAGTATTATTGTCGAGGTTGCTTTTGTCTCAGTCTTCTCTCATCAGGCGGACGACGCTGGCGTCGAGGACGCCGACGAGGCCCTGTGCAACATGGTGGGCTGCGCTGACCAGGCACCTGGAACAGAGCGGGGTTGCATTTGCGGTTAGAAATACAGGAGACAAAACAGCTTCTTTTTTTTTCAAATGAGCAGAGAGCCGGAGAAGTGAACGAGGAAGATATGTCAAGTAAGGCGTTGGGAAGCGAGTGAGAGAACATAACGCAGCTCGAGAGGGCACAAGTGAGAGAGAGTGGAGGACCAACACGCTTTGCTCTGCTCCGTGCTGTCGGGTTGCGCTTCGCCAGGGTGGCAAGCAGGGCATGTCGGACGTAAAGCTAACGAATAACCCTTTTAGCTCATTGCAGCTACGCTCCGCTACGCCCCACCACGCCCCGCCACCCCACTAACGCCAAGAGCGACGTAGGATCGCTTTCATTAGAGCGACAGACGCACCCACCCCCGCGCCGCTCTCCCTTTCTGGTCTGAGGGGTGCAATCCTAGAGCGCGGGGAGGCGGGCAGAGGTGGATGTAAAGGAGGGGCGAGAGGGGGCAGGCGTCAGCATTTACAAGAGCCGTTTACACGAGATGCTCGCTCCAAGCCCCGCCACGCGCCACGGCCAGGAGAGAGCTGTTCATGAATTACGTCACTCCAGGACGCGAAGGGGCGGAAACTGGGCGAGCGAGCGCAAGCGAATGAGAGCGACACCCAGACAGGCGCGCGTGTGTGCGTGTGTGTGTGTGAGAGAGAGAGAGAGAGAGAGAGAGAGAGAGAGAGAGAGAGAGAGAGACGGAAGAGACAGGGAGACAGAGAAACAGAGAGGAAAGCGCGAGCTCCTCACCATCACATACACAATCCGCATCCGCATGGCTGCGTGCGGCCCCCCACTGAGGTTGAAATTAAATTTTCAATCTCATCCCGAATAATTCCGATTCGCGTTTGGAAGGCTCCCATACTCCTCGCCCCTCCGCCTCCAGTTCCATGCGCGACTGGCCCCTACTCTTCATCATCGGGACCGTCGGCCCAGCCCATGTGGAGATCGATGGTTGGATGACGGCAATCAGCTTCTAGATAGTAACACGTGATAATCAGTAACATGAACTAGAATGAACCCGATCCGCCCCTTGTCCATTCAAACACTGCCTGCTTTCTTTGAAACAATTACTTTTTCAGGAGTTGGTGCTTGGTCCTTAGAAGGGGAAGACATATAAACTCCATAAAAGAAATGACAGGGGTGTTATCAACGCGGGAACGAGCCCAGTAAGCCTGGGCGCGACGACTCGCAGGCCCCTTTTGCCGAAATGGCGTCCGTATTCATTTAATCTCTCAACTGCCGACCGTGCCGGCGAGCGCCGCGGCTAAACGGTCCCCATGTCACTGCGAGTGTTGGAGGCTAACGCAGGTGCTCCCTCATTTTCGAACGTCATATAGTGGTACGGCCGCGGAAACTTTTCTTATGGGAGGGGCAGTGAGTCTTCATGGCAGTTTTAACACGACTTTCGTCCTTCACCCGACGACGCCAGCCGCGCGCTACGGTGATCAGGGCCCTGTCGGCAGAGTCCTATCGGCTCAAAACGCTCCTCCTCCGTTGTCCAGGTCTACAACTTTCTCTTTCTCTCTCGCTCTCTGTCAGGTCTACACCGGGCCACTCAGTCACGCCCCCCGGCCCCCTTACCGTCCGTATCGCTTTAATCGTGTGCGAAATCTGATCGGTTGCCCCGTTTCCGCCTCACCAACAACAAACTCCGATAAATCCACTTTTCCTTTTTCTCTCTTTCCCTCGCCGGGCCTGCGCCGGGCCGCTATACGTTTTGCGTGCGAGAGTGATGCCCCGCCGTAGGGCCGGAGGCGCAACACATAGGCGTAGGACGGACACGGCTCGGCCCGCTCATACGTTCCGAACGCGATCGCATTTCTCTCTAGCCTTCACGCTACCCCCTCCTTTTTTCCCGGTCTCCGTTTGGAATTCTCACAGCAGTGGTTGAGACCCGAGCGAGCCGGGTCTCACTTTCGTGTCGGTCTTCCCTGGCCTGGTTGGGCTATGGGCGGTGCACCGGCAGGGGACTGTTCGGCGTGGCGTGGCCTGACCTTTGCGAGCAAAATTCAAAAGATCGAGATCCAGTCGGCGCGGCGGGCCCAGCGCCCAGCAGCCAGATGTTGGCGGCGTCGCGCTGCACACGTAAATATATGGGCCACCCAACTTTCAGCGCGTGATTCGCTGCAAATATACTTCCTCCCTTTATTATCATTTTTCCCTCCTCCTTGACTTTCGCCTTTGAGGCGCCGTTTCGGAAACCTTCGCACGACCGTTTAACTGTGAAAAGGGTACGAGAGCGAGCGAGCGAGCGAGCTGAAGAGAGAGCGAAAGATAGAGAGGGAGGAGAGGGAGGGAGCGAGCAAGAGATGGAAGGCGGGGCACGCAGAGCGCAGGAGCAGACGACATGGCAATAAAATAAAAGGTCCCCGGGTAGTGGCGGGCGTGGCGTGGGACCGTGGGAGGGTGGAGCTTGTTGATTAAGGGTGACACGAGGCCCAACTGAATATTCATCCTTCTTGGGCGTGCGGCCCGAGTGCGCCCTTCTCTCTCTCGCCGTCTCTCTCCCTCTCTCTCTGTCCCTTTCCTCTGTGTCGCTCTCACTCTCTCTCTTCCTCAAGACGTCGAGGCAATCGCGACCGAGCAGCACTCGAAGCAGTGCTTCCTGGAGTGCTGAATCGGAGCAGCGTTGGCCTAGGCCAATTAGAGGACCCTGCGACGCCACGCCACGCCCGCGGGCAGACAGAAATATGAATTAGTGCAAGACGTATCGGCAAGTTTTCCTTTCCACTCCGTCAAAGTAAAGGAAAGAATCTCAAAGAGGAAGTATGCAGTATGCGGGGCAGCAGCTGAGCAGCGAAAGAGAAAAGGAGGTGGGGAGAGGACCGCGAAATTTGAAGGTCAGAGAAAAGGAACGCGCCGTGGGTTATGTACTGTACAGTTTCATATTGCTTCGGTCTGCGGTTTTAGTATAATGGGAGTGCGAGAGAGGACGGAGAGAGATGGGGTGAGTAGGCTAGGGGTTTGGGGGCTGCGGCAGACGGAGATAGGCGCAATAACAAACACTTTGCTATTCATCTCCTTCCACCGGAGCGACACCTGTGCTGGCCGGGGAGGACAGGTGGGGTAGAGAAAGGCAAGCTGAGAAGGCCAAAAGGGGGTAGCAGAATAAGAAAGGGGATAGAGCGCGGAAGGCGGTGGAGAAGAAGGGTAGTCTGGTTATCGGCGGGCCGGTCGATGCGGAGCCAAACGCCTGGGCGGTATGCAGGCCCGCAGCACTGCGCTGCGTTGCTGCGCCGCCTGCCTGCCTACCCTCCACGGCGGCCTCCACCAGCCCACGCACGGCGCGCACGTCGAGGTCCTTGTCGTGATCGTGATGGCGACGCTGTACCCACCCACGCCAAAGGGGAGCTAGGTGGATGGGGTTCCAGCGGCGGGACCGGGGCATGTCACCGGAGCGGTACGCAGTCTGCAGCAGAGCGGCAGGAGGGTGTCCCGAGCCGTACGCGAGTGAAGAGCGGGGGCTTTAACCCCCCCCCCCCCTGCTTCTCTCTTTCTCTCTCTCTCCTCCCCCTGTCCCAGCGTCAGGGGTGCACAAAGGAGAACAGAGCCCCTCCTAATGTGCGTGTATTGTCTGCTGGTGAGTGCGGCCCCCTGGGCCTATACTACCCACCCCAGCGCCCACCGGCCCGGAGCCTTTTGTCTCAGCAGCTGGGTGCGAGTCGCTTTTGGCCTCTAGCTATGAAGATTAATAAATAAAAACCGAGACCGTGCGAGGTCGTGGATGGGTTAGGTCAAATTTTCGAGGACGAGTGAAATATATAGAGGTTCAACTAAGCCAACCTGAAAAGGAGTTATATGGTTGGTTAACATTTATGACCTCTACAAGTGAAAATGGTACACAAATTCACAAGAAAAATCTTTTTTCGAATATTGAGAATGGGGGTGGCAAATCTGCGTCAGAGACCCATGCGTCAGCACTTGAACAACGCAGCACGCCCCGCTGCTGTATCTCCGTCCCTTAAATTCCATTTCGGAAGTGAGACGTATAATGAGAGCGGCACACTTGCGGACTCGTCCTCTGCCGGTCCCCGCGGAACCCCCTACCCAACGATAGCAGAAGCCCCGGAGGAAACGCGACCCCCGCGACCCTATGAGGAAGTTGCCCAATAAGAAGAACAAAAAGAAGGTAGCACTGAGGAGGTGGCGTGGCGTAGCGCCGTCCCTAAACAAAGCAGAACGCCGGTGACGCCGGCGACCATACTGTGTCTTATCGCAAGTAAATCGACGCGTCCTAAGAACAAAGTCTGATCTGTTTGCGCGCCCGTCAACAAAGTCCGATCTTTTCGCGCGCCCGTCAACAAAGTCCGATCTCTTCGCGCGCCCGTCAACAAAGTCCGATCTGCTTTTGGCCGCGCTCTGCATCGCTGGTTTAGTTTATTTTTATCTTAACTAATATTGACAATATACAAACAGTAATGACTGCTATGTGTCCTAAGAGATTGAAGAATAGCTGAGACCAAAAATGTTAAGCAAAGATACAGAAACAGAATTGTCGCAAAGCTCCAAACGTCCGCCTCCCGAGCGCGGCCAAAAACAGATCGGACTTTGTTGAGCGTCACACAAACAGATCGGACTTTGTTGACGGGCGCGCGAAAAGATCGGGCTTTGTTGACGGGCGCGCAAACAGATCAGACTTTGTTCTTAGGACGCGTCGAAATGTGTGATCATTAATCAAGTTTTGTAGAATTTGTAAAGAAAAATTGGGTCCATATTAGACCGGCGTAGCAACATGGTGTCAAAAAGTGCTTCTGCAAAGTTTGGCTTCGGAAAAGTAAGTTTATACAATCTTCTAAACCGTCCCGGTGTCGTTGTTTAGGTTAGTGTACGGACATATTACATTGGTACAATTTTAACTCAATGATAATGACTCAACTGTGGTAATAAACTTTGGTATAGGTGGTACCAAGGTGCTAGATCCATAGGCCCGTTCTAGACTGATTGAAATCTAACAACACGCATCCTAACCTCTGCTAGACTGTCGTTCATCTTCTGCCTTGTTTAGGGACGGCACTACGCCACGCCACCTCCTCAGTGCTACCTTCTTCTTGTTCCTCTTATCGGGCAACCTCCTCATTCTCCTCGACGCCTGGCGCTGTGGCGCTATCGCCTGAAAGCCACCCACCCGTGGAACGCGTTATGTATGAGTGAGTTGAGTGCAGCCGGTCGCGCGGCCATCTTCAGCGTGCAGCAGCACTCCACGCACACCGACACGGCTGCATCAGAACGACCGGCCGCAGAGCAAACCAATCAAAACAGTTTCCCCATCCATGAAAGAGCCGGGCAACGGCAACGAGCGCTTGTGTATGGCCGCGAGGCGCACACAGCTGCGTGGCATCCACGGCGGACCGAAAATGATCCCCCAGAACAGCCACAAAACTCGATCAGCCCGCCCCGCACCCGCCCAGTGGTGGTGGTGGCCGCAAGCTGTTGGCAGCACTGCTGACTGCACACGTATCGTATCGGGGGCTCGCCAATACCAACTTTAGCTGACGAAAACGAAGGAGCGGGAGTATATTGCGCAACTTCCTCTATACCCCCTCTATACCCCGCCCCTTACTTACCACCCCTGTAGTGCTAACGGCTGCAACTCAGATCGACTCGGGGGCGAGAGGAGGGGGCAAAGGGAACGGATGTGTGTGTGAGGAGGGAGGGGCGGGGCAGGGCAGGGCCGTCCCACACTCGCGAGGCTGAGTTGGTGTTATGTTGGCAAGGCAAACCAAACTTAGTCTTGGACGCGCGCCGTTCGATCCGGGAAGCCACAGCACCACCGCGGGTGGACTTTAGCGCATCGCCGCAAGTGGGTCTAGGGTGGGAGTGAGGAGTAGAAGGGGAGGGGGGAAGGGGGGGGGGGTCGCCCGCCGAGATTTACGTGAATAATGAGCTAGTTATGCGAGTCGCAAGCAGGGCCCTAAACGTCATCGCCGTCCCTCCCGCCACTGGGCCTTGCCTCCCACTTCCTTTCTCGCCGTACCTTAGCTTCTCTCCTTACCCATCCCTTCGTCGGCGTCCTTGCCCTTCGTTACAGCCCTGAAAACTTTAAAAATGCAAACACTGTCACTTTTTCGCCCGATTATCGTCGCTGTGCATTCGAGTGTGGTGTGGCATAATTGATTAATCCGAAGGCGCTGACGACCTCAGATTAATCAGGACACAATGTAGGTACACGCGTCGTTCGGGTTTTCGAGTGCCGCCAGTGTGCCGTTCTCGAGCTCAGCTGCACGTTGGGGTGGGGCATCTCTCTCCCCACCTCTCTCTCTATCCCACTTTCCTTGTCAATTTGCCTATCAGCCCAGCCCCTCCCCGCCTAGTTCCTGGGCCGTGTTCCCCACGTGGTCGCCCCATCCGAGGCCCCGCGGCGTAAGGCCCGCTCAAGTGGCCCCGCCGCTCTCCTCGTGGTCGCTATCACGCCAGCCCTCGCGCCAGGCACAAAGTACGTACTTTGTGCAGGCAGGGACACGGCGATATACAATAAGAGGCGGGGCTTATTTGAGGCGGGGCCCGGCCCGCCGCAGGCCCGCCAGGCGCGCCAGGCTCGCCGCCAGGTCAGGGGCCCCAGGAGGATTACCGCGCGTCCGCGGCGCTCCCAAACAACCCGCAGATAAAGGAAAAGAAGAGAAAAACTTTAGGAATTATTTTTCATGCCTGCCTCTTATGTGCGACTTTCTTTCCAGTTCTAAACATCGGCCCGAGGATTCGTATATTGTAAAGAAAAATTTTCACATTTCTGACCAAATGACCAGTGACACCTTTTTGCACCGCACAATTGAAGACAACTTACCCCAGGAGGGGGATACACCTGCCAGACACTATACGGTAAAACTGTGGTAATTTTCTACCAAAATGTGCGTGGAAACCATGCACTTTCGCTTGGAAACCAAGAGTTCCTTTTACGTGCATGTCCCACGTCTCGAAGCTTCACACGAGGAGGAGGACCCCCTCACGCCAGTCCCCAGCTAACGGTGCCACAGTCCGAGTGCAGGGAGTCGC
>NW_026268510.1:0-1299 GCF_000697945.3 Frankliniella occidentalis | reverse complement strand
GAGAGAGAGAGAGAGAGAGAGAGAGAGAGAGAGAGAGGGGGGGGGGGGTCCCGTGTCCGCTATATGAACCCTAGGGGCTACGCCGGGCTGGGGCTTAGGCGGCTATAGAGTACTTCCCAAACACTTAAACTTGTTCGGGATATCCCAACTTTTGAACGGGCTGCCGTCCCGCCCGGCTTGCCCCTCCGATACGCGGCGACCAGATCCCTTGCATCGCTTCCCCTCTTCGTGGCCATGTCTCGCTCTGCCTCCGGCGCAAAGGCCTTTCTTTTCCCTTATCCTTTTGCCCCACGACATAAACAAGTGTCGCTTCAAAAAGCCCCACCGCAGCTGCAGCAACGACGTGTTTCGTTTGTTCTGCCAGCATTGTGCGGCAGGGTGAAGGGCGCCCGGCGAGTATAGGCAACCCGGCAACCCGGCCAGGCATCCACCGTGCGTCGCAGTCCCGGGTCCCGCCTAGCGAAAACATCCGCAGAATGTACGTCCGTCATTTCGCCGTTTACGGAACTGCCGCGTTCAGCCGATACAAGCTGTCCTAACGCCTTGTAGGTAGGCAACATATTACCAGCGATGCATGCGTGTACTCCGGGGTGGCCTACTCTGAATCTCGCAGGCGCCGAGCTCTCGTACTTTACCAATTGCGTCTGGCGGAAACAACGGACGTACTTTCTGGACGATCCCGTACCCAGCACACGGCGCCCCACCGTGCAATGCTGCTCCGACTGCATGCCTCGGGCTCTTCTCTTTTTTTGCGTTCTCTGTCCTCTTTTTTTGTCGCTGCTGTCGTCACGCGTCCCGCTGCTGCGGCAGTTTCATTGTCAATGTCAGGTGCCTCGTGATGCAAGGCCTCCTATCTGGTGCAGGCAGGAGGGAGGATGAGAGAGGAGGGGACAGGGCAGGCTAAACATGCACTCTACGTTTTCCTCTGCGCGGCTTTTCACGTTTTCAATGATGCCCTTTTTTCACTCATGGTTTACTTCTTATCCAGCGATTATTAGTACGGCTGTGTGGAATCCTGAAGGGAACCGGAAGAGGGTAAACGCAGGTAATCCCAGTTCGACGCATTAAAGCCACGCGCCACACCAAACCTGCTACTTTGTCACAATTACTTGGGTGTTGAGCAGCACAGCACCACCACGTAACGACGTATAAGGACACACGTCGCAGCATTGTCTGATGTGGTGTTGGGTTCGGCGAGAGCGGACGCAGAGGAGGAGACTTCAAAGGACGTCTTTGTTACTCGCTTCCGTCTTTGTTGCACACTCGACGCTGACCCTTTTGCCCTATCCCCCCCCCCCC
>NW_026268509.1:13593-13889 GCF_000697945.3 Frankliniella occidentalis | reverse complement strand
CCTCCTCCTCCTCCTCCTCCTCCTCCATCCTCCAGGCTGATAGGATGGTGCCGCCTGGCCCGGCCCCGGCCGCAAAACGCATCCAGCGCTCATTAATTCTCCCCCAACGAGGTGATCTTCGGTGCAAAAGCGTTTATAAGTTGGTCTCGCGGCCCAGTGGCGTGGCGGACGCCGGCAGCGCCGCGCGGAGAGAAGTTCATGTAAATGTTATCCTTGCAACATGCGCGACGACGACGCCAATCTGATTGTGACGGGATGTCGACTGTCGAGCCCGCCCCGCATCGCCCCGCCCCGCA
>NW_026268509.1:10095-11048 GCF_000697945.3 Frankliniella occidentalis | reverse complement strand
GTACGAAATGGAGTCGGACAGCGGGCTGCCGTAGCCGCGGAACACCTCGATGCTGGAGTGGGCGGGCGACGAGTACCCTGCAAGGAAAAAATAAATTATTATTTGGTTAGGTTTCAGAAATAGTTTTACGGGGGGTGAACGAAAAAAAATGACTGCCGTTCACGTGAGACTTTTGCGACAGCGCGCTGTTCACCATTCATACCACGTAGAATACCGCGTGGCATTTCAAACGAAACAACAGCAAAGCAAACCACGCCAAGCCCCAGGCGGCTCTAAGGCGGCTTCCATAGCCAGTTTGAGTGAAAAACGGTGATTGGTCCACTCATTGGCAGCTGGAGCGAGAGCGCAGGCGGGAGTAGAGAGAGGGGGCGGGGGAGTGGGGTGAGCGCAAATGCAGTTTTACGGTTACCCCGGCTAGCACTTCACGTCTGCGGTACGGGGACGGCTCAAAGGGACATAACGCCCCGTTCTGAGCTCCGCTGCTGCTGCTTGCTGCTGCTACACATTTCAAGTTTGCCGCCGCCGCGTTTCGCGTTTGCACCCCAAAGGTCGGTATGCGCTGCTTCGGGCGGCGTGTGGCGTCCTTGGGAGTCTAGCCGGGTCCAGCCGGGTCCAGCCGTGGCAAGAGGCCTGGACTCCTCAACCCTCCCTCCTCTTACTCCCTCCTCCTCCTACCCCCTCCTACCTTCTCCTCCTACCTCCTCCTCCTACATCCTCCTCCTACCTCCTCCTCCTACCTCCTCCTCCTACCTCCTCCTCCTACATCCTCCTCCTACATCCTCCTCCTACCTCCTCCTCCTACCTCCTCCTCCTACCTCCTCCTCCTACATCCTCCTCCTACATCCTCCTCCTACATCCTCCTCCTACCTCCTCCTCCTACCTCCTCCTCCTACCCCCTCCTTCTACCTCCTCCTCTTCCTACCTCCTCCTCCTCCTACCTCCTCCTCCTACCT
>NW_026268509.1:4193-4625 GCF_000697945.3 Frankliniella occidentalis | reverse complement strand
CAGTCTATCGCGGGCTTCGCGTCGAGGGGGCCGAGGGCAAAGAAAGGAGGTGATTGGTTCTGAGTGGCGTGGAGTCGGTGGAGTAGTAGGCCGAATCCACCTCTCCTCCCACGATGCTACACTCTAAATGTAAAGGGGCAATTTTGTCCGTAGATTTGCAACGATTTCGTGCACATCCAGAAAGGATGCAATTTTGTTCCCTTAATTGGACAAATTGTGTGAAGTTTCACACAATTTGTCTAGTTTTAGGAACAAAATTGCATCCTTTCTGGATGTGCACGAAATCGTTGCAAATCTACGGACAAAATTGTCCCTTGACATTTAGAGTGTATGGCACTCACAAATTTGTGGGAAATTTGCAACCGTTGTGTAGCACGGGTAGATGTTTCCTGACCATGTGTGGCAAAATTCCTTCCCGCCGCGTGGAGATTT
>NW_026268509.1:2943-4143 GCF_000697945.3 Frankliniella occidentalis | reverse complement strand
GAGAGAGAGAGAGAGAGAGAGAGAGAGAGAGAGAGAGAGAGAGAGAGAGAGAGCTATGGGAACTTTACGGGGGCGGGGGGAGGAAATTCACGAGTCCGCGAGCCCAGTCGAGCTTGTCACTGCCTGTGAGTCATGCGATCACCGAGCCCGAGTGCGTCCATCAACAAGCTCGCCGACTCGCAGACGGACGCCGCCGTTGCGCAGAGGAAACACTCAACGCTGGGCAGCGCACACATCCACGTAACTGAACGGACCGGTCCGCCGGTCGATCGGCGGGAGATTTAAAAGCGGGGCGGATTGAGACGTACCGACGCGTCCGTCCGTCCGAGCGTCTGTAGTGCCAGACTCGTGTTATTGGACACAAAGTTGCATTCATAACTGGATCATGGAGGTCGTGCCGTCACGGCCGACAGCGTCGCATGTTTTTCTCCTTACAAGAAAACTCTCATGGGGTGCTGTATAGACTGCGTCCGGCCGATGCCATAGGGCCGACTATAAGCACAAGGACAAAAAAATAGCTGAGCTTAGAATAAAAAGTAAATAGCCCAGCAGTGAGTCGCTGTGTGGCATTCGGACTGGAACCGGTTCAAAATTATGAGACGTCGCAACGTGTCATGTCAAAAAATGCGCGCCTTTATTTTGTCCAATTTAAAAATATTTGTCTGAAGCCGTCTGAAGCAATAAAGATAACAAATAACTACAATAACGACTTCGGAGCAGCGGCCCAGAGGGTGCTGGGACGATTTCTACCCTTAAAAGGCTCGCCCACTCCTTCTGTCGTGAACACACACACACTCACATACACACACACAGAGCCTCTCTGGATCAAAATCGTTATTGTAATGGGGCACGATCGACGCAGCCAAAAGTGCAATGCAGTGGCAAAGGCTGAGGAAAGGGAAGGGGAAAGAGGCAATGAGGGGGGGGGGGAGTAGACGCCCCGCAGACGGCCGGGCGCCACGCGACACACACCCGCTGGAGCGAGCGCCACGGGCTCTAATTGGGAACCATTATCCGAAATGATGCAACACGAAGAGAGAGAGAGAGAGAGAGGGGGGGGGGACGTGGAAGAAGAGAGAGAGGGAAACGGGGAGCGAGTAGGCCACGCCGCCATACTGGGCCGGGCGGCGGGGTTGCCTACCGCTCACTTCACAGGCGCCTCGCCTGCACACTTACTTCGGGACCCGCGCGCCTGTCGGG
>NW_026268509.1:0-2735 GCF_000697945.3 Frankliniella occidentalis | reverse complement strand
ACTTCACAGGCGCCTCGCCTGCACACTTACTTCGGGACCCGCGCGCCTGTCGGGGAGCGGGTAGGCCACGCCGCCATACTGGGCTGCGCGGCGGGGTTGCCTAACGTCCACTTCGCAGGGGCCTTGCCGCTGGCTGCGCCCGCGCCCCCGCGTCCGTCTTTCATACGTGCTATGGACTCGTTTTCTACGTTTCCTTTCTAGCCATTCCGCATGCAACTTCAACATCTCCTTCTTGCTCGATTCATTTCTTTTTTATCCCTTCCACTTCTGAATCCGCGTGGCATCGTCGGCATTGTTTGAGGTGGTGATGAGAAGACGGGAGGAGTGCAGCGGAGCGAAGCGGCTGGTGCGTAAACCAGTCTGCGCTACGCCAGGCCACGCCAGGCCACGTCATGTCACGCCACGCCACAGCTGGGCGTTATCACATCATCCTATAACATGACATGCCTTCGCGTGCGAATGCTCCACGCCCCCTCGAAAAAAATCGTCTCATAGAGCTAACTAAGCGTGAAGAGATCGACAAAGCAATATACCTCCGCCCGACAACTCACTTATTCGTTAAAAAAGGGGGGATGGAGTGAGTAAGCGAGAGAGCGAGGAAGTAAGGAAGCGAGTAAGCAGAGGGATCGAGTAAGCGATAGGGAGCGAGTTACCGAGGAAGGTAGTTAGCAGCGAGCAAGCAAGGGTGCTAGAGTGAGAGAGCACTCAGGCCTCCTTGTCCCTTCACCCGCGGTTCTGCTCTACGACGGACTGGGCCAGCGCGGCCTTCCGACGGACAATGGGCGCGCGCGACCTTCCTGATCGTCCAAATAATCATCATAATAAAGAGAAACACTTTTTTTTTTAATCTGTCTGTCGGACCGCGTCTCGTCGGGCTGTTAATCATAATAGTGTAGGTCCGATCAGGCGCCGCGCTCGTGCCTGACCTAGAAAAGGGCGGCCGGCGACGCTGACAAGGCGGAATACAACATGACGAGCCGAGCACGAAATTTGCGCAATTGGAAACCTCCCCGTGCACTCGAGTAGTGGTATACAACCTCCGCATAGACTCGCCTGTCTGTTAAACGGACAGCAGCAGTGTGAGAGGCGGCGATCGCGTCCGCTCACACTCGCTCGGCACGTCTCAAAACAGTGTCAGACCACGCCGAGAAGCGAAATCCGAGAACTCGCGCGGAACAATAGCTTTAAAACATGTTAAAGCTCCCAAAGTCGCAGACACGAGATGATCGTGAAAGGGAGAGAGAGATCGGCCGCGCCTGTAGTGTTTACTTGAACCTCACAGACCCCTCGCAGTCCCACGGCTTTAGAGGGAGGGCGCGAGGGTGCGTAACTCGAACAGTGTGGCAATGATTCCGATCCTATTGCATACTTTGTTGTTTCCTTCTTTCCTTTTCCCGTATTCACAGCCTGCACGCTCGCGGGGCGCCACCAGGAGCGCGTATGGCGTGCAACAAGAAGAGAACGCGCACCAAAGCAGGCCGCTCAGCAGGCCTTGTCACGATGACGAGTTGCCTTATTGTTTTCTTGTATTTTGTTTTCTGTAGAGTTTTGGTGAAACAATTGACAAAAGCACCAACGACAAACTAGTGCGTTTTGCAATTTTATTATTATTTTAGCGCTCGCCACGGAAGCAAAGCCGAAGCGGCCATCAGCTGGTCACACAGAGTCACGCCGCCGCCGCTGTCAGCAGTTTGGGGAGGTCAATGGCAAGGCTTGAGCTAGATCGCAGTGTGCTGGCTCAGTCGAGAGGGGGGAGGTGGGGATTACAACACAAGCTGACTAGGGTGAACGGACTATCATCGTCGCTGGGACTGGGATGGCTCGTGCATTTCGATCCCAGCTGGAGAGCATTCCCAGCGCCCCTTTGCTACCGGGCAGCCCAATCGCATGCTTTCCGCGCAGGTCTACCACTCGACATGAGAACCCCCCTCTTTTGTTGTTTCGTTTAGCTGTGTCCTTTTTCCATGATGTGAACTTTTTCTCCTTCTCATCCCGCAACACAAGCCCGTCGTGGTTGCATTTCCCTGCTTATATACGATTGAATTGGAAATGAGTGAACACTACTCGGTCGTCAGACACGCTCACGTACTACACGCCCACAGCACCCCCATGCAGGATTGCGGATGAATCAACCGCACCGCTCGTGGATGAAAAAAAAAAGAGGCATACTCAAAAATGCTTCAACAACATCGTGGAAAATATACCGTAACCGACCGTAACACATGACGTATCTGCCATCTATCTTTCTTCCTCGTCCGCTCCGCCGCACACCCACCTTTCTCCCTCAGTACGAGCGTGACGTACTACTTATCTCTCCCCAGTAGCCGGCGTGAAGTTCACGGACGCTTCGGAGGTGTGGCTTGTCGTATAACACCTCGCCGTAAGGGACCATCGAAGTATGCACGTATGCACTGCACAGTGCACACACTCACAAAAACGGTGGTGTGTTTTCTTTAAAATATTAATGGGGGTTCTATTTTTAGACAGCCCCTATGTCTGTCTCTACCAGAAGGGAAAGTATGTGCCCCCACCCTTCGCTTTTCCTTAATTTTTCACTTATTTGCAAGAATTATTGTAGGGCTGCGAATTAGATACCAAACTTATGTTCTCCGGCAGGAACCCCGCGCAACGCTATGCAGCAGGTACGCTTGTTTACTATATCGCGGCCCGTGGAGCTCAAAGTCGGCTAATGGTCAGTAAAGGTTGTACAATGAAAGGCTACGCCCGCCGGCCCC
>NW_026268508.1:20572-22919 GCF_000697945.3 Frankliniella occidentalis | reverse complement strand
TGAGTTCGAGGAGAGCTCAGCGGAGCAGCCTCCAGGGCCCCCCTGCAGGGGCGGCACCAGCAGGCATTGGCGGCGGCCAGCGGAATGCAACCGCCGGCTGCACCAGTGCAGCGTCAGCTACCTCATCATCTTTCTCTCTCTCTCTCTCTCTCTCTCTCTCTCTCTCTCTCTCTCTCTCTCTCTTTCTCTCGGCCGCTTGCTTTTAGATTAGGAAAATTGTTCGTATACTGCTTTTCCAAAGTCGTAGCGACTTTTTTTTTGCACACTCTGCTTTAAAAGTGTATGTGTAAAAATGGGCAGAGAGCATTCGCACGAAAACGCTCACTTGCGAGCCCGCGTATTTCCATTTTTTTTATTTGAAAGAAAAAGAACTTTGTGTTCACAAGTTTGTGTTTTTAAATGCGGATACGGAAGTTTGGTGATTGAACTACCTCTACGACTGGCTCCGGCTGGCCGCAGCAGACGCCTTTCGGGCCGCGCGCTCCAATCAGACTTTTATCCCCCTCATCCGTCGAGCAACTTTGATTTCCAGATTCCCTTCCGCTTCCGGTGGCGGCCCCGGCCATTCATAAAGACTCATTATGTCCCAGTGCTGATATCGGTCGAGGCTGAAAAGTTATGGAAAGCTTTGCTGATTGTGTTTGTGAGCGGGGAGGGAATTCTGCGACTGCAAAACTCTCGGCTGCTGCTGCTGTCGGACTGTTTGGCGCCTTTCGTCTGGAGAGCGAGCGCAGCGCGCGGCCGCGTGTCATACGGCATCAGCAAGCCTTTCCATTTGAGACGGAGTTTCTCCTCTTGCAGGCGCACTCCCTCCCCCCGCCCACACACACAGGTAGGCGGTAGGAGCGAGGAACGGGGCTGCTGGGTGAAAGCTAAAGCATCCCTAGGTACGGGAGTCAAGTAGAGAGGCACAATACGCTAGGAAGATTACCTTGGAGGCCTGCTACTGCTGCTGTTGCCACTGCTGCTGCCGCCGCTGATCAGGCTTAGTGTGGCGGTAGCGGCAGCAGCAGAAGCACTGGTGATGAGCACAGAGCAGCCAGCACGGGCTTTAGTGTGCCGGGGCGGAAGGTTGTGTTGTCAGAACTCACATTGATGCAGCAGCGGGCTGGCTGAAAAGGGCCTCACCCTCACTCACCACACCACTACGTGATTTTATGTGTTTGTGCCTTGAGAGTGTGTGTGTGTGTGTAAGAGAGAGAGAGAGAAGGAAGAGAGAGCGTGCGTGAGCGGGCGTTTGTTGTTGTGTCTGTGTGTCATGTAACTGTATAGCCTGTATGCGAAAGTTTCAGGGTCGCCGCTGTATTCAGAGCACTTATTCGGCGCTACTGTCTCCCATCCCCGCGCCCCATTCGAAGCATGTGCCTGGTCGCAGCGCCAAGATTGACGCCAGTTTGGCGGGCGTAATTTGAATAAGGGTGCGCGCATCTACAATTACAGGGGGTGAGGGGTGCGCGCGCACCGCACAGGTGTCATAGTCATATGTCGTCGCTGCAGCGAAAGAGGGGAGCAAGGCCGCTTTACTAATTCATTTCATTTATTTTGTTTTCAAATGAATGGAAAGGGTTATTGTTTTGGGTGCTGTCAAACGCGTGAGTGTGCGCTGACGACGTGGTATCGACACGTCCTATGACGATGTTGTGTTGTGTTTTTTGCCGTCTGTTTTTCGGAGTTTGTTTGCAAGCCGCCGATGCTGCTTTTCTTTTTCGTACGTTTTAAGGTGGATACAGAGTTCCCAAAACGCGAGCGTGATTTTCATGCCAGGCGTGATGAAAGTCGGTTTCTGATTGGCTGTGTGAAGCTTACGCAGCGTGAAAAATCACACCTTGCGTGAAAATCACGCTTGCGTTTCGTGAACTCTGTATCCACACTTAGTAATAGAAAATAAAACAGTCCAGAGATGAAGATTTGTTATTTTGCTGTGTGCGACTTGCGACTGAGTGGTGGGAACAGCAGGACGGCGAGAAACGGTGGGGAGGAGGACGAGGACAAAGCAGGCACAGCTACGCAGCAAACCGTTTGTAGCGGACGAATTTTAATTAAACTTGGGTGACGTGTCAGTCAGTCTTATAAACACCTGCAATGACGCCGCCGCCGCCCTGTGTGCAGGAGGCCTCTCCGCCCCACGCTCCCTCCGCGGTAAGACAAGTCATTAAGATCCGTCGCGCGAGATACCAAACGCCTCTGATTTGTCTTTCATTATCCGAGCGGCCGGAGGAGGCGCGCGTCGGGCCGGGAGACGCGTCCTCCTGAAGAGTCGCGTGTGTGCGCGCGGGCGCTGATTGAATTCTTCGCCGCGCCTTCCTCCTCCTCCTCCTCCTCCTCCTCCTCCTCCTCCTCCTCCTCC
>NW_026268508.1:15351-16505 GCF_000697945.3 Frankliniella occidentalis | reverse complement strand
TATTTTTGTAAGTTGTCCATGGCACTATTCCCGAGCTGTTGAGCACGTGTCTCACTGCTCAGGGCAAAGAGCGAGCGGGCGGCGGCAGTGCGTCGACGGCCGTCTTGTGCAAGGGAACCGAATAAAATGGAACGAAAAGGTCCCGGGGCCGCCGGTCCGGGGCGCTCCTCCCCCTCCGGACCTTTGTCGTCTCATAGCTCTCCCTCCCGGGACCGCTTTGCGGCAGACACTGGTCTGTGGCATCCGGCCGGGCCGTCCGCTCGGGGAGGACATCTGGTCGGCGCCAGCCCAGCGCTAGCCCAGCTCGGCACTGCTGGCTGGTCTCTTTGGACCCTCCTCGCCCCCTCTCCCCTTGCAACTCGCGATTCGGAATTTAGCATGCCTCGACGCTTGTTGGTGACGGGGCGAGTAGTGCTGGCGTTGATCGCCGACGAACAACGGTTGATGTTTTATTTGTTGTGGTTTTGCGAAGAGGATGCTGTCGTACCTGGAACAGCAGACGACGTACCCTGCTCTGGTTGTTCCCTTGCGACGCTTTGCACGCGGGCTGGGAAACACGAATGCGACAAGTGTCACACCCATTGACGCTCCACTCGCGTCGAATCTTGGCTTTGCCGCAGTATGGCCCCCCTTCCCCACACACTCCCGTGCGTTACCAGAAGTTGACTCGGAAAGTTTCCCCTCGCCCTCCGACTGCGCTCACCGAGCCGAGCCCTGCTCGAATGTCTGATGAACCGGCCAATCAGCGCGCGCAGAGCGCTCTCCCTAACCTAACTGCCTTTCTGTCCAAAAGAGCTTGCCGAGCAGCAGCAGCCCCCCGCTCCGCTAGCAGCGCCAGTGCCCCTTAAACCCATTTGAGCGAAACTGCTGCCTGCCGTCCCGGCGGCCATGGGCCTCGGGGACGGGACAGCAGCGGGACGCGGGCGTCTGCAGTTTGGCCGTGGAGCTATCTGCCCTTAATTATGGCCTTCGTGCTCGCGATGGGCACGCTGGCCGTGTGCACTTCCCTGCCCCCCGCTCCCTTGCCCTTGTCCCTTGCCTCTTCTCGTGCGCGCTCCGCTTAAGCAGTCCCGATTTTATTTTACTTGCTGCCCCCTGCCCTCCCCTTCCTCCGGCCAACTCCCTTGACCATTTACTTTGGGTGGCTCCACTGG
>NW_026268508.1:12539-13596 GCF_000697945.3 Frankliniella occidentalis | reverse complement strand
CCCCTCCCCTTTCCTTCCCCCCTCTCTCCTTTTCTCTCTCTCTGTCTCTCTCCCCGACTGCCCCTCCCCTCTGCTACCGCCCCTTAAGAGTCTCACTTTTACGACAGAGGCATGCATTATGAATTTATGCGACATAAGGGCGCGCTGGGGGTGGGGCCCGTTGGGCGTGGCTTGGAGAGAGTGAGAGGGAAATGGTAGAGAGAGCGAGCGAGTTCGCGGAGAAGGGGGCAAAGAGGAAGAGAGAGAGAGGCAGAGGGAGGCATCGCGGTTTTCTCAGGTCTTTACCTGCCATTAGGCGCGTGGGTTGCCTCGCGTGCAGTCTCTGTTTTACTCTCTCTAATCCCCCTCTCCCTCGCCTTCTCTCCCTCCGTCTCCTTGCTCTCCCGGCCGGTAGTCCCATTTGCCCCGGTGCGCGCACGCTGCTAGCGGGAGCTCCCGGGGTACGCGCGTGTAACCTGAGCTGTCAATGCCAATGGCTCCCGCACGGCGTCACTACCCCGGGGCGCCGGCCGTGCCCCTGCCCCCGTGTCCCTCATCCCGACCCACACGCCAGACCAAGACCGCTGCCGCCCGGCCCCCCACCAGCCAGTCCCACCGCGCCTGCATTTTTAACGCGCCCAAGAACGAGTTGTCCGCCTGGTCTTCAGTCCGCCTCCCACTTTGGCCGGGCCACACCCTACCCCCCTTCCTAGCAGGCCATCTCGCTGCTGTGGCCTTTTTTTCTGGCTGACCCGCAACGTCCGACCCTCCCCCCTCTTCGGCGCGTCCCAGAAGGTAGCATGTAGCCTCTTTTTCGTTGCGTTCTCTGCTGTGGTCTACCGAGTGCAGTGCGCCCCTCTCCTCCTTTGCTGCCTTCGCTTTTGCGCCTCGGTGGCCAACCGTCCGCCTTGGAGCTACCCCCTCTTCCGCGGGCGTGCGCGGCGGGTCGGCCTGCTCCACGCACAGCAGGCGCCCGTCCGCCCGGGAGGTAGGCACACCCGTTGCGCGGGCGTGCTCGGCGGGTCGGCCTGCTCCACGCACGGCAGGCACCCGTCTGCCTGGGAGGTAGGCACACCCG
>NW_026268508.1:6496-10206 GCF_000697945.3 Frankliniella occidentalis | reverse complement strand
TTTTAAATTATTTCTTTGAATTTTTAATTATTATTTTTTTTGTGCTTGTTATGCGGATTGCGTTTTTTGTATCTTTCATCGACCCCCTCGCGGTGCTTCCCGCTTTTCATTTTACCGCTGGGGCGGGCGACATAGTATGCAGGTCGAGTTGGGCCGCTGTTAGTGAATCATGAATGACATAAGTACGGGGTGCGTTCACCAAACGGCCGGCCCCGCCGCCCGTCTTTCCTACTCTGGCGCCATCAAACTTGCATGGCGTGCACCCAGCAAGGCTGCGCAAACGTACTCTCGGAGCCCAACACACCATATCAATAGCACTGTCGCCGTCGGGTTGTCAAAGGACGCCTCGCCGACGCGGTACGTTGCTGCTGGTACCTTGCTTCCGCCTTCCGCGCACCACCACTTTGTGCCCCGTCACCGCGTCGCTTCCTGTTTGGTTGTGTTTCGCCGCTCACCCGTTGACGCGTCAGCTAAAAACACATTGCGTATATCCACTCTGTCAATTCGGATGTGTACATGCTCTTTTACACATTTATAAATGTGTACATGGCATGTATACTAACGGTTGTATGTGCAGCATTTGCACCATACATATGTACACGTTAAAAGATGTGTACATGGGCATGTTCGCAATAATTAAAGCATACATACCATGTACACATTAATTAAAGTATACATGCCATGTACACTTTATTTTAAGTGCACAATGTACATGTACACATTTGAATTGACAGAATGGATACGCAATGTGGGTGAACATATTCTACTTTCGCGTCAAGCAATTTTTGCATCAGCTGACAGTATTTTAAAGAAAAAAAATCCTAAACGCGGGAAATATTTATTACACTGATTTTACCATTGTAGCTGTAAACCAGAGTGATCCTGTATACAGAATCAGAATCGATCACTCCCCGAAGTAAACGTTAGTTCATCTTTTATCCTCTATATCCCCTAAATGTCTTTTCGGTATACGCGCACCAGTCGCCCTCCCGGAGCCGCAGCGGCAAAAGCCACGGCGCGAGTCTGTTCCCACGACGATCTCCAAAAAGGTGACATGCGGCGGTGACAATGAGCCGCGTTCGAAAGCATTTTATTGTACATCACGAGCTCGTCATCATGCGCCTACGTGGGTGCGGCGGGCGCAGTCGGGCGCCTGCGAGCGGGAATAAACGCGTCGATCGCCCCGCTCCTCGCGCCCAGCTCCCCGCGCCAATGCTCCCCGCGCCCTTCCTCCTCCTCTTTTCCTCATTCCTCCCTTTTAACCGCGGCTGAGTGCGTCGCGCGTGAAAAAGGCCCCGCGTTTGCGGCTGCTCTGCAAATCGTTGCGATGGCAGCGCGGGCGCCGCGCGCCTGCCGCGTGAAAAGGAAACCTGATTGCGATGTGCGATCCTTGTTTGTTTTGCCCGCGTTCTCGTCGCCCCACCTGACCGCGATCCGGCGTGACAGTTCGTCGTGGAGGCTTCTCTCTATTTTCCCTGCTCTCCAAGCTGCGTCCGTCTCCGTCTGTCTTTCTCTCTCTCCTCTGGGCCGCCCTGCCGTCGGCTGGCTATGGCGGGCGGGGGACTGACTGGGGCGTACTTTTATAAAGAGATTGCTTTCGGCCCGGCCCGGATCTCTACAAATTGGAAACGACTCGCGCGCAGTGCGTTTCGCTCGATATTAAGCGAGTGCGGCAATATTTGACAAATTTACGCTCAAAGGCGTCGTCGCTATCGTCTGGAGTGGAGGAACAAAATCAATTGGATGGTATCTAGTGTTATGAGATGTAGCCAACGATCTCACAACAATAATATTTCCCTCTAAAACACAGTAAGCACTGTCATTTCAGATATTGCGTCCTCATACTTACAAGCCAGTTCCGACAACTTGGTCGTCTTCTTTCCCTCCGGAGAATTTCTGTCGTATTTTGTTTTGTTTTTTCCCCGCTGATTTCGCTCCCCCTCCCCCCTCACTTTTCCCCCCTCTCTCTTGCATATTTTATTACTCCCTGTCTCCAACGTGCTCCTCAAGCTCTGGCGCATCATATTATTATCTGCCCTGATGCGTACGGCCATGGCCGGGGGTTGGGAAGGAGAGGGGGAGGTATCGGATTACTGCGAAACCGGCATGACAACGCAACCATAAAGATACACACGGCGGGCCGCGAGCGGGACGGATACACGGGCGGATGGGGGGAAGTTCCGGCTGACGGGATGACAAGCAGGAGCGGGACGGGGGGTTGGAATTCTTGCGGCGGCCGGGAGGACCCTTGCTGCTGCTGCTGCTGCTGCTGCTGCTCCTTGCTCCCCGAATAAAGAAGCAAAGGCGAGTAAGTGCCGCCGAGACTACGCAGCAGCAGCAGTGCCGTTCCTTGTCATATCTCGTGTACCCGCGCGTCGTTGTGCGCAGAGTGAGTGTGGCGTGTGGCGTCGCCGCGCGCTATAAACCCCCGGCGGTGATAGCGGCGATGATGACCTGATCGTATATGACCGCGGAGCCCTGCTGCTGCTGGCCTGTTGCCAGAGCGCGTCGGATAACAAGGCGGCTCATGCCCTGCCAGTAGGAACCAACTGTTGGAGCCGCTTTGCCCCGCCCCGCCCCGCCACGCCCGCGGCTGCTGGGGCTGCTAGGGCGGGCAGGGCATTCTGCCAGGCGGGCGGGGCGGACACTAGTTGCTCTCAACGGCTTCAGAGTGTGTGGGCCCTCATCAATCTGGGAGCAGCGAGTGCGCGGCTTGAACGGAAACGATCATACGACGACGTTGTTGAATCATATCCTGGAAGAGAGAGAACACGCGACGACGGCGACGCGGGAGACAAAAGTCTGCCGCTGATGTCCTCTTTTTGTTTGCTGTGTGTGTGCGTGCGAGCGTGCGTGCGGTTCGTCCTTGGGGCCCGTCCCCCGTCCGGTCGGGTAGCAGGGCACTCCTGGTGGAGAGGGGCCGTGTCAGCCCGGCCCGCTTTGACACATCTGCACTCCCGGACAGGGCCGAGGAGCCTTCGGCCGCCGGGTGGAGGTCCGACCCGCCCTGCGCTGCTGTAGTGGTCGCGCGGGCACTCCGCCGTGGTGGGGCAAGAGGAGAAAGAGAGAGGAGGGCGGCGCCAAAGCCCTCCTCTGGCCCGGGCAAAATAGAGACGAGCGAGCGCGAAAATGCTTAATGGGCTTAAGCCTCTTTTCATCAGCGATGCCAGACTGGCCCTGATTGGATGTCTTATGACTTCTGTCCTATGCGCCCTTCGCGCGCCCCCGAGTTTACTTAAAGCGCTTTGGGTAATGTTGTGGACGGGCGCGGGGGCGGCGCGGGGGCGGCGCTGGGCGCGCTCAGAGCGACAGGTGTCGCGGGCTCCCACGCGAGCGGCTCGTGCGGCGCGCGGCGAGCGCCGGCGTCAGTCGAACAATGCCAACTTGGGTCCGAACTGCACCGGGGAGAGCGAGCGAGAGAGAGAGAGGAGAGCCGGAGAGGAAGGTTTTGTTTGGCCACGTTTTATTATTCACGGAATTATTCGTGGGATCGCTGCTGTGTGCGACCAGCTGGTGGTGCGGGGAGAGAAGACTGCCCCGCGCCGAGCACCGCGCTCGGGCAAACCGGAGGTGGTATGCGTTATTAAATTTGCTACGCCTGCGCGCGAGACGCCGCCCCGCTGTCGCCAGGACCACCGTCTGCATTCTTATCGCTCGCTGATATAAGATCTATGCGCGTCCTCCTCCCCGAGCCGCTCGCCCCCCCCCCC
>NW_026268508.1:0-1062 GCF_000697945.3 Frankliniella occidentalis | reverse complement strand
TTTCAGCAAAAGTTAACGTTAAGTTAAAAGTTAGTCGAAAATGTTAACCGTTAAGTTTAACTTAATCGTTACTTTTAACGAATGCTGAACCTTGGTGGTGGTGTGTGGTTTGGCGCGTGGCTTTTCGAAAAACCACCTCTACCTGTGCTGCGTGGCGCGTGGCATGTACTTGTTCCTGCTCTCATCTACAGCTAGCTCACTCGAGTCTGCTCGCCTCCTTTTCTTGCTCGCCTTTCTTTTTGCCGCCAGCGCCCCCACCACCGGCCCCGGCCCAGCCAGCCGCAGCTCCTGTGACGTATCTCTCTTTACCCGAAGGAGCGAAATAAAAGTTTCTCCCCCCAACAAGTGATCGGTGAAGGACGCGGCGAGGACGCGGCGAAGGACGAAATGCGCGTTGCGGGCGCGCCTTGAGGGAACTCATTATGTTCCTGGCCAAGTTGGCCCGAGCCTCCCGTCGCTCTCGCCGCCCTCCGCCCCCGCCCCCACTCCCACCCTCGACCCACCTCCAACCCCTCCTCCCACCCTCCTCACTCGGCGCGGACGCCTTTGCCGTGTAATCATGCGCTTTGTGGACTTAGGCCCTGCATAATCTCTTCATCACAGAGTGTATCTTTTGCCACCTTCGGCCCGATGGCCGATTCCATCGACCTGCAGAGCACCACCAGAGCAGCGCCGTTCATACGGGACGCGGACAGGCGGTGGTTAACGCCCGCCCACCCAATAATCTGGCTGTACAGATGTTCGTTCGCTACGTCGTATTTCAGCCGGTGCGCGGTTTGTAGGAAAGCGTCGGGAAGATAAGAAATCCCCCGTTTATTTGAATTCGGCAAAGTTTGTTGCGGCGAAGGCAACTGCCCTCCTCAAAACCGATGTGTGTGATGATGAATGAAATGAGTCAGGAAAGTGCACACAGACAATCGTGTATTTGTAACAAAGTCAAAGCCAATTTTGCCATGAAAAAAAACTAGAAGCTTCAAAAAATACCTTAAGGAAGATTGTAAAAGTGTAATTCTCCATATCCTACAGGCTTTTCACCTTACGAAAGAAAAGGAAACTCCAGTC
>NW_026268507.1:11142-11773 GCF_000697945.3 Frankliniella occidentalis | reverse complement strand
TGCAGAAGCTCGCGGGGGTTAATCAGTCACATAATAATACATTCGGTAAAAGGAACATGCTAATCATTTTTAAAATGACGGTTAATTTTTACCCCTTTTCACCGTTCCCATGAGGTCGGCCGGCTCGGCCCCTCCTGTGCCCGCAGCCTGTCGGCGGCCACGAGTCGCCCGCCCGACAACGCCCGGCCAGCGGGCGCGGACCCGCGGACCGCCCGCCAGCGGAAACGCGCCCCTCGCGTCGCGTTTCTGTCGATGGTTTGATTCTGCGAAGCAGCGAACGAACGCGACAAATGAGCACACATTTCAGTCTGCTGCGTCCGCAACCCCCACGGCGGCGGCATCGGCGGAGGCGACCGGCGGAACGGCTGTCGCGCGCGAGAGTTTCGACATGAAAACGACGTCGGATAACCAAAACTACTGTCTGCAGCTCGTCGATCCGCACCGCGATACTGTGTGAATTTCACATCGGGCATCTGGTCTGCAAGGAAAAGGACTTGTATATGTCGGCGCATTTCCGGTCTTGCACAGCGGCGGGCGCGGCGGTATTCGAATAGACGAGGCCGTATGACGCCGCGGCGCGCGCTCCAGTCCACTCCTTCCGCCCAAAGCAACAGCCGTCCCTTTGATGGTT
>NW_026268507.1:8920-9663 GCF_000697945.3 Frankliniella occidentalis | reverse complement strand
CAAACGGTATCGCACAAAGCGACTTTTACGACTCTCCCTCCCTCCCTCCCTCTCTCTCTCTCCCCCTCCCTCTCTCACACGCACACTCTTTCTCCCTCTCTCCCCCCTCGCCTTCTTCTAATCTGAACTTAGAGAATTTCTACGAGTTCACTTCACCTGTGTCAGTGTATGGAACTCGGAGCACCCGTGTCACTTTCTCACTCACTCCCTCTCTCACTACCCCTCCCTCCCCCTTCCCCCTTTTAGCACGAAGATGCATAGTCTCGCAGCGGGCCTCTATGCACGCAGGTGGCGCGGGGCTTTGGAGCTCGCGGCGTTTAGGCAGCCGCAGGGTACCGCAGGCGGCGCGCATCCAAATATTAAGAGCGGAGCTAAGCCGACGCGCAGCTTTAGCGGTACAGAAATAGGACTCCAACGGCGAGGCGGCGCATGTATATCTTACAAGAGCCGCCGAAAAAAATTGGACGGTGCGCGCAGCGCAGAGTGTACTGATTTGTGTTTGCGGTGCACCTTAAAGTACGGTATGCCCGCGGCGCGCCCGCTGCACTCGACCCGAGGCGCGTTCCGGCCGCTGTTGGCGTCCCTTCGATTAAATCTAATCTCAATACTGTGGCCGCGGGTACGCAGCGCCCGCCCCGCGCCGCCCCACCTTGCTCGCGTGCAGGTGAGACTGCGTCCTGTTCGTGGGATGACCGTTCGGAGAGGCCTGCGGGGCTCCTGCAGGGCTCCGCAGAGGGGCAGAA
>NW_026268507.1:3419-4030 GCF_000697945.3 Frankliniella occidentalis | reverse complement strand
AATGTTAAAAATAACATGTCTGATAATTTTATTGTGTGTGTATGTGTGTGTGGGTGTGAATGGTTACATTAACGTTTTCAAAAACGCAAAGCCTATTGAATTAAAATATTTATCAGGTCTTTTTGGTGTAATGTTTGTGGTCAAGGCCCCCTCCCCTCCCTCCCTCCCGGGTGTTCCGTGACGAGGCGCACAGTCTTCGCGGGTGGCTTCGCAGTGCTCCGCCGCAGATGCGCACAGCTGACGGCGCGCGGAGCGGCACACAGCTGTGCACAGCTGACGGCATCATCACCACGTTCGGGGGACACACGACATTCCCCGACAGCAGCTGAGTGGCCAAATAACTCCTTACGTCACGTGACGTTGGACATCTGCAGATGCACTTGACCACCAGAGCCAGCCAGAGCATTGTCTCCTCGCGCCCCGCAGCCATTCAATCATTCAATGATCATCCGCGGAGCGCCATCAATCCCATCAATCCCATCAATCCCATCAATCACACTCCACCGCAGCTGCTAGGAAGGGGGGGGGGGTGAGGCCTGCGGTAAGCCCCAGTCAGTTGACTGCACGCTCAAACTCAAACGGTATCGCACAAAGCGACTTTTACGACTCTC
>NW_026268507.1:987-1691 GCF_000697945.3 Frankliniella occidentalis | reverse complement strand
GAGGCGCTCGGGGCGGGCCTGGGCCCTATGGCCTGGGCAGGCGCCACACTGCGCTCGCCGCATGCGGGCCGTAAAGCCGCAGCCTGCGGCAGCCTGCGCAGCCCCGTGACAGTCCAGGTGCGCCTGAGAAACGCCCCGCCATCAGCTGTACAGACTGGTTATCCAGGGTATGGGTAATCAGCGCCGCCCTTCTGTTTGGGGGGATTTTTGGTTGCAACCAAGGCAAAAAAATAAAATAAAATGGACGATCACCGATCCCGTACTGTTACACCTCGCCTGATACTGGAAAAGCAAATGGTGCTGCCTTTAAAAGGCACTAAAGGTTCAGTGCGAGGTTTAGTGCCCAAACACAGGAGGCACTACAACCGCCGTAGGAACTCATTTTTAGCATCTCAAGGCCTTTATTCAGGCAATAAACTGAAAATTTCTTCAGCACCCTCTGGAAAGAAGACACGACTTACATAGCACCTTTGTGACTGCTCATTAGTTTACTCCCGATTTGTTTTCTGGCCGAGCGCGGCGGCGTGCGAGGCTCGGGAGGGACGTCGTTGCTCATTGGTTAAAGTGTTGCAGACTTGTGTATTTACACGGTGCGGGGTCTGTTTGCTTGTTCTGGCGGCGCAAGGCAAAGGCAGTGAATGAAAGAGACTTAGAGGGCTGCAGACGCTGCGGAGGCCGGATTACCTTGTCGTAGGCCAGGTATA
>NW_026268507.1:0-937 GCF_000697945.3 Frankliniella occidentalis | reverse complement strand
GCCAGTGCCCCTTAATTTCCCGATTTTTAAATTTTCTTGACGGACAGCAAAATGCGTGGCGTTGTCTCGGCCACGTGCAAATCAATTCATTTGCGTTGTCTTAATTCAGCGAAAATGCTGCTCTATGGTGGCCGGAAAAAAAAGAGTTGGATTCGCGCGGCTGCTGCTGGCGCTGCGTGCCGCGAATATGTCAGGCGTCATTCCCCGCAGAGCTCTGCGAACAGCGCCTTTGCTTTTCTCCAGCCCGTTCTTGCATTGTTTCCGTGCGCGATTATTGGACGCATTGTGCAGCTCTATCAGCTTGCACCCGCGGCTGAGCAGGAGGGGGGAAGAGGGCGAGTGCTAGGGGGGCTCGTGTGCACCCGGCAGCATGGCAAACCTGCTACTGACTGAAGCCCGGCCGAACGCCCGCGTTGGTAAGCGTGGGCGCGAGGGCGCGAGGGCGTATCTGGGCGTATCTCAGAAGTCGGGGCGGGTCGCCGTCTGCAGCGGGAAATTGAAAACCAGAGCGTCATTTAAGTTTCTCAACAAGTGGCCGATGCCAAATTTAAAATTTTTGCTGAACTTTTTTTTCTAAAATGCTGGTGAAATTATGTTGCGAGGGGTTGTCTGCCTTCCACAAGTGCATAGGGTAGTGCGCCCGTTCAGCTCTCTCCCTAGTCTCATTGCACCCCTCCCCCCCCTCCTCCCCCAACCTGGTTCTCTCCCTCCCTTCTACACGCACGCACAAACGCCTCTGAAATTAGACACTTTGTCGACATCTTTGTATACTTCCTGCAGCGGCTCGCAGGGCTGGTAAAACAAACTACTGGCTCTGGACGGTGCAGGCCGAGCAGGCCAGGCCAGACGGGCAGAAATAACGTGAGAATGTGATCCGGGCTGCGTGTGGGTGGGCGAGGGGGGAGGCTCAGGCAAGCTCGAACGCAACCCGACCTGA
>NW_026268506.1:18431-19379 GCF_000697945.3 Frankliniella occidentalis | reverse complement strand
TTCGAACTTGATCTGTCTTTTTATGACACAAAACGACCCTAAAAATCCCAGGTTGCTGGCTCACTTCGTTCTCTAGTCTCTCTCAAAGTCACGACTTGCAACAGTGTCAGCTAGCTTGAACTGCTCTCGATAAGCAGGGAAGAGACCTAAGCAAAACCAGAAATCACATATTTGTGCGCTGGAGGATTAGTGTCCGGCTGGCTGAATGTGGGGCCGAGCCCCTTCCTTGCCCTCCCTAACAATACTTGTCGGCCGCCGCCAGCCATCCTGCCCCTCCCCGTATATGTCCTCCTCTACGCCACAAGGCCACCGAATTGCAAGATAACAATATAAGCAACCAAACAAGAACCTAGCCATATTCATAAATTTGTATCATCTGCCTTCAAGATCGACTCTTGTATTTTAAATATATTTTTAAAACAATTGATGCGGATAGATTTTCTACTTCTTTGATGTAATTTGTTTTAATGCTTTGGGATTTAACTATGACTGTCAATTTATCTAAGATAATTATAGTTTGGTTAAATGTCGCGCTTCTTATAATTGACTAAGACGGTAGCTAGTCAGTCATTGTCATGTATACGTACAACGAAATACTAGAAAAAGAAGTTGATGACAAAACTTTGTTTCAAAGTTCTCTTAGAGCGAAGAAAACTTCTGCACAAGAAAATGAATGGATTTTACTGAATTCTACATCAACACATACATGTAATTGACAAAAATATCGAGTATTTGGGTGCGACGTGTCTGGGTACAAATAATCACTGTTCCAAACTTCTTAAGGACGAAATGTCAGGGTGCGAGTTGTCGCAGGTACGAAAACGGCCGGGGTGAGTTGCCCTGTTACCTTATTATAAACTTGTGCTTCCAGGCGCCCCCTGTGGCCCTTTTAAATTTGACCCTAATACACGAGAAAGGAATGTAACGGCGAAGCACCGTGACTAGAAC
>NW_026268506.1:12065-13556 GCF_000697945.3 Frankliniella occidentalis | reverse complement strand
TATCTAGAAGTAAAAATAGGGACAGTTAGATTTGGTTTGTGAGCATTAACACTTAAGTGACATCGTAATTGTAAACAAATTATAACTTACCAATATTTTCGAAGTTGTTACAATGCTCCTGAAATTTTTCCTAAGGCATTTCTTCTTCTTCCTTTGAAAGCTTACATTCAATGCCTTTATTTGGCTGCGCAGCAGGTTCGGAGGAAGCTGCTTGACTCTCCGCTTGAGGTTTAGGTTCCAGAGAGATGGAGTCACTTTCTGTTTCTGATTCCTGTTTAGTTGAGCTCAAGACAGGACACGGCAGTGCCAGGAGCATGGGTAAAATACGTATCGCTTGATACAGAGAAACACAGTTTTGTTTAGAAATTTACATAAACATTCTCTCAATAATGTAATGATAACGGAACTCACAAGCATTCTCTTTTTCCGACATTGTAATAGAGATCTTCAGGAAATGAATTTGTGAATTGTAGTTAGCATTCAGAATAAATGAAGTCAGCTTTTCCAAAATAGGTTTCGCTGCGATTGAAGTACAATAGAAAAAGTCAATTAGTCACATCATATTTTTGGGGAACCATGACATAATTACATTTGTTACATTCTACTACACTGGTAAAACAAAGTGTAGAAAGCTGCACACTTTGCACACTTTTCATAGTTTAAACTTTGAACACTATGTAGTGTGCTTTCAGTTTAAACACCAAGAAGTGTGGTAAATAGTGAAAAGCTCACTTGAAGTGTGCAAAAAAGTGCACATTTCTTATTCCAGTGTACGGTTCCTTTTACTTACAATTCAAAAACTTCGCCGAAGCCGGGTCGACGACACATTTAAAAGTGCCCGAGGGCGTTAAAATTTGATGGCTGACATTCCTAGCGTGGCCTGCCGGCGGCGTTCTAAATTTTCATGGTGTAATATAGCTTCTATCTACGGCTCGCCTTGAACCATCTTTTCGCCAGGTACCTTTGCTGTCTACCTAGTAATCAAAACTAAACTAACGAAGCATTCTTTTCATACGCTTAACATCTTTGGCTTTGTAGAATACAGTAATGTCCCTCTCGAAGCTGGCAAATCGGGACCGGATTTCAGCTTCGAGAGGACGACCCGAAAGTTAGCCACATGTTGCGAACCTATTGTATTGGCGTGGACTCGGGCATCAGGCGGTTGTAAATGCTTTGTCGCCCGGAGCTCGCGCGAGCTCGCCAGGTTGTAAACCCCCATCCTTAAGCAGGGTCCGTCTCAAAATTTCAGCTTCGAGCGAGCCAGCTTCGAGAGGGACATTACTGTACATGGCAAGTTTATGCCAAAACCCTTCTAACTTATTGATGTTAGCTTATGGATCCAATAACACACCTATGATAAGATATACTGTATAAAACTAGACCCAGAAGTTAAGTATACTTGCAGGCATACTCTGAATGACTCCGAACGTGTCCGATCAACGAAATATATAGTTGTTTTGATTTTTTGCAGGGGACTGTACACATTTCATT
>NW_026268506.1:2380-3618 GCF_000697945.3 Frankliniella occidentalis | reverse complement strand
GGGTGGTTGCCAGGATTTGCACCAACCGTTTCGTTGTCCAGAAGTGACAACACTAATACCATGAAAATTTAAGACCTCTAGCATACGTTCTTCTTAGAAAACGGACAGACGGACAGACCGACACAGGGACGATGGCGTAAGCCCGCTTATATAGCTTTTAAGGAAAAGAGCGGGCTAAATACGGAAGGAGGAAATGCGCTCGCGCCGGCCCCCTCTTCTCGCGTTCGGATAAGGAAAATCAGGGTGGCTGGGCGATCAAGGGGGCGATCAAGTGAGCGGCCCGGGGCGCGAATATTCTCAAAGCTTCTGTACACCTGAATTATTAAAGATGTGTTGGACCACCTCCTTTTGATGTATATTAGATTCACAGCAGTCTATTTGGGCATAACTTCTCTCTCGCTTGATCGGTCGCTCCATCGCCCCGCCGCCCTGTTTTACCTTATCTGAGCGTGCCCTACGTAAGCGAAGCTGGCCAACCAGTTGGCCAACTAACCCATCCAACCTTAAATGGAACTGAATTTCGACATTTTCTTTTATTTTTATAACTAAAGGAACAAAAATGCGCCACACGCAAGTAGACACTGCTCCTGGTTGTATCCACCACGACCCCAAGTCCCCCCGGCGCGACTGCCGACTAGACACCATAACACAATACGCTGCAAGCAGCATCCCAGGTGACTTTGGGGGCTGAGACCTTTTTGTCTTGGGTGCCGCGGGTACCCCGTCTCTTCGAATGTGTCCTTGGGCAACCCGACAGTGCTGCCAACACACCGGAAGTCCAGATTTGAGCCCAGGAAAAAAGGTCTCGGGGCTAAAAGTCGGCCGAAAGCGCATCTCCGCCGTGATCTCGGCCTACTTTGGAGGCTGAGACCCTTTTTGTCTTGGGTGCCACGGGTACCCCGGGTACCCCGACTGTTCAAAAGTGTTCTTTGGCAACCCACCAATGCTACCCACACACCTTAATTCGAGATTTAAGCCTAGGAAAAAAGGCCTCAGAGCTCGCAAAGCCGTCAGAAAGCGTATCCCCACAGTAATCTGTGCCAACTTTGGAGGCTGAGACATTTTTAGCAGATGATACTTTAAAAACCTTTTGACTAAACATAAAGAGTCAATAAGTAACTTTAAGGTGTCAGCTAGTTTTTAGCCTGCCCTTCTGCTTTGGAAAAGCTGTCTAGCGGGCTTATGCAAACGACCTCGTGTCTGTGTGTCTTGTCTGTCTGTTCCACTAGCAGAAGCAG
>NW_026268506.1:598-1430 GCF_000697945.3 Frankliniella occidentalis | reverse complement strand
GCTTCGGCAAATGCTGGCAACCACCCGTAAGGGTGTGAATGGGAGGATCGAAGGTTCAAATATTCGGGCCTAAAAGTGTTTTCTTTTTATGGTCTTCAAGGGGAAACTCGTCTAAGCAGGGCCCCCGTTTGGCTCTATCCCTAACCGTTTTGCGCCGGAGGGTCTTCTTGGACGAAAATGAGCTAAAAATTGCTGTAGTGAACAATAAGTTAAAGTATATGTGTGTTCCGAATCTAGTGTTTTCAGTGAATACTCATGTGAGGATTGAACGATGATGAAGGATAATAACAACCACTTGTTACGCTGTTGAAGGCTGGCCAAACTCTGCGCAAGTGGCGAGTTTTTTGATTGTCCACAGGATGGCGCTGGTGTCGCAGAGCAGTGAATGTAGAAGTCAGTCTATTGGGTAGTGAATGTACATGGCGGAGATATTTGAATACATACTTAGATAGAGATGAAAGCATTAATTATTTACAACATAAGAAGGCCTTAACACGACGGGTCCTACGAGAAGAATACGATCTCGCCGCGCCGAACCAGACAAGTACGATCTCGCTACGACAAACCAGAAAAGTACGATCTCGCCGCGACGCTCCAGAAGCGTTCGAACTCATTTCGCCGCGGCGTGTGCACTCGGAGCTTTAGACGCCTCTTACTCGTCGCAGGCATGTTACAGCAGTTTGGGCGATATTCCATTTTAATGACAAAACAATAAGGATGAAAATGAGATGCCGCCCAAACTGCTGCGATATACCTGCGACGAGTGAGAGGCGTCTAAAGCTCCGAGTGCACGCGCCGCGGCGAAATGAGTTCGTACGCTTCTGGAGCGTCG
>NW_026268506.1:0-548 GCF_000697945.3 Frankliniella occidentalis | reverse complement strand
AAATTCTGTTCTCTTCTGACTGCACAGCCTTTACTGGAAGCACCTCGAATACACTTCCAAATATGATCTTTAAACTCGTTTAGTGATTTTTCTAGTGCTTTAATGCTGCAGAACAAGATGGTCTTCATAAAGAACATAACATAACAACAGTCAGTCAGGACAAAATTATCTACTTCCTTACCAACAGCTTGAAACATCTTGAAACGAAGTGGGATCAGAAACAGTCGCAATAAATTGCTTATGGTGTAAGTCTGAAAACTCTCCAGTATTGAAGATGATGAACACATTATCCACTTCTGACCCATAGAAAAACTTATGTCTGTGAAGTCGGTGTTCCTCCTCATCAGAAACTGTTAGAAGTGATAGTGAACAAAACTGGAACAATGTTTCCAGTGATGTCTCCGGTTGTCTCTGATGCATCAGTAATACGAACCTGTAAACCAACACCCATACTTTAGCCAATCTCTAAATAAAATTTCTCGACACGTCAAGTTCGTCAAACTTCCATAATTGTACTAGGATAGGAATTGCTTCCAAGAAGAATGATA
>NW_026268505.1:17530-17849 GCF_000697945.3 Frankliniella occidentalis | reverse complement strand
GAGGAGGAAGGGGGCAGGGAGTGCTCACCCATTCCGTTCAGTCCTTTCTACGAGAAATCAAATTGAGTCCAAACACGCGAGAGGTGTATGGAACGTGTGACTCGACAGGTGAATTCACACCTGCCTTCAACCTGATGGCATCCATATTCTCGACCTGCCACGCCATGCGAAGGAGCACAACCAGACTGGATAAGTGACTGGCGGCCAGGGCCCGTCCGCTCGCTTCAAGTCCAATAGTAACGCAAGCTGCGCGCCAAATTGGTTGCGGTTGATGCGACACCATGGCGATGGATGTTCATTGACGACGAGCAGGACCATG
>NW_026268505.1:12641-12949 GCF_000697945.3 Frankliniella occidentalis | reverse complement strand
GGATTTGTCGCGCGCGACGCGTTTGAATCCCGGGGATGTGCGGCGCATCTGCTTGACAGCAGCAGAGCAGCGGGCGGGGGTTGGTTAGGACATGGTGGGAGGGTTGCGGGGAGTTCGACTGGGAACAGGAAAAAAAGTAACAAAACCTGTTAGCAAAGTTACTGAATTTCTCATGCCTTTTCAAGAGGGTTTTCAAATCTCCTGTCCCATCCCGTTTCGAACCCTGCCGCCATCCGACATCAAATGGCCCTCGCGGGAAAGCGTAGAGTCGATTCTCACCCCTACATTTTTCTTCCACCCCTAATTCT
>NW_026268505.1:6891-7541 GCF_000697945.3 Frankliniella occidentalis | reverse complement strand
CCACCGTGAGTAGGTTGGTCTCTGACTTATCCCGTTCGTTTTTATGTTACTGGGCCGTTCCATTAACACGTTACCGAATGGCCGAGGGGGATGTCCTGCGTGCCGTAACTGTGTCGTGGAACGAGAGGGTGACTGGGGGCCGCACGACGACACGGGCCGAGGATGAAACGCAATCGCACCGTACCCCCCGAGCACAGGCCTCTGCACTCACAACACACTCGAGAGAGATTTGCGCGGATTGATCTCATGATATCGTCTGGTGGCATGGAACATGTTATCGTCACTGTGCAGGGATACTTGCTGATCCGTGCCCGTCCGTCTGCTGCGGCCCTTCTGCTCCGCTCCCCCCCCCCCCCCACAAAAAAAAAATCGAATTGTGAAGTTTAAAATGTTGCAAGTTTGACCTATCATGGACTGTAAACTTATTGGAAATATACAAATAAACCACTGTTATTTTATCCGCGTTATTCGCTTTAGAGAAATGATCCTGTTCAAAATTAAACAGAGCAAAAAGAATTAGCCATCCATGACGACGGGGCCCCCGACCCTCCATCACAGCCAAACACCATGTGTGTCTCGACAGGAGTCTGACGGTGCGTCCAGGACGGAGGTTGCGGGGTGTAACACGTAATTACCTGCCCAAATGCTGA
>NW_026268505.1:5191-5756 GCF_000697945.3 Frankliniella occidentalis | reverse complement strand
AGTGGGTACGGTTTCTTAGTACTCTGTGCTTCGTAGCATGTTTCAGTTTGGCAGGTGCGTCCGTCTCTCATTTTTTACAGTGCAGGTGTACACAGATTGGGTAGTCATCGGTAATCACCAGTAATCACTGGTTATCACGACTCTCCTCGGGGACTTTTTCCAAATTTGATTAAAACATGCATTTTTGTGCACATTTTGACTCAGACGTGCATGCTGGAGATGATAATTTTCCCTCTTTCTCATTCACAAAACTATAACAAGTCCACTAATAGGATGATAATTTGGAACTCGTAAGCTTCAAAATTTCAATTGGTTAAGATGTGCATCTTTTTAGGGACAATGAGAGGCACTTTCAGATTAAGTGTGCAGGTAATTCCGAACTTGTATTCATTGGTAATCTTTGGTGATCCCAGGTAATCATTAGTAATCATTTCTATTTGGTAATCCGGTGAACAAATTTATTTCAAGTTGGCAACCCTTGGATTTCTAGTCCTGTGGGTACAAATTATTTACCGTTTGTATTTCCAAAGTGTCTCTGCTGTTGGGTAGTTGTTCTTTGCCTTTC
>NW_026268505.1:0-451 GCF_000697945.3 Frankliniella occidentalis | reverse complement strand
TGCGGGCCTGGCGGGTCGGGCCGGGCGGATAGGGGGTGGCCCCAGGGTGGCCCGGCCGACGCGGGAAGTAGTTAGGTTCGGGCATTTTACGGCGTGTTGACGAATTTTTCTGGTCTTCCAAAATCCAAGAAAATAAATTTCTCTCAAACTTTGTCTTTCAAAAACACCAAATGTGGGCTTTAGGGTGTGCAACTGATGGACAGCTCCAATAATGCCCCGTGCCTTCACTAGCCCCCATAGAAGGAAGAGTAGAATGAGACGCCTGCTGGAGCCCTAGGCCCAGCCATTCCCTGCCGATGGATCGATGCAGCAGCTAAATGAGTAGGAGCGACTCGGCTTGTACCTGTCCCACCCCCCGGCCCGCGTGGCCCCGCGTCCACGGGCGGGCCCACGCTCACGCGACCGACCCGGCCCCCTCCCTCTCTCAACACCTTAAATGGCTCGGAACTAT
>NW_026268504.1:16010-16579 GCF_000697945.3 Frankliniella occidentalis | reverse complement strand
TACGCTAATTAGCAGTTTCCACCTTAACCATTTTTTTTCGCGCTCCCTTCGCTCGCGAGACATTACTATGCGCTCTTACGCGCTCTTATCCAATTTGATTCATAATATGCTTTCCTTATACTGTAAAAAGCTTACGAACTAATTACTTTGCAACGTTACGAACAATTTTCGTCCTTTGTATTGCAGAGATATTGTTCGTATTGCACAGCGATTGTTTGTAAGGGGCCGTACCCAAACCACGTAACGCATTTTGGGGGAGAGGGGGTAAATGGAAAACAACACGCTCCACCACCAGGGGGAGGGGGGCTCTTTGGACAAGTCACGTAACTATTGATTACCTGCTCAAAAAAACAACAACATATTTTTGAAAAATTAAACAAAAATCCGAGCAAAAATCCGTTTCTTGCGTGATAAAACCCTGAAATATACCAGTGATTGGTCGCAAAGTCACCACCAAATTCCCTTTTTAACATCAGCAAACATGCACTTTTCGTTAAAATCGGTTAAAATGTTATATGTCGTCGTAAATACGTCAAATAAAACAAATGCTGAAAACCACGAGAAAATGG
>NW_026268504.1:9885-10405 GCF_000697945.3 Frankliniella occidentalis | reverse complement strand
AAAATCCTTCGTAAGCTACGAACGTTTTGGTTTGCATAACGAACCTATAGTTCGTAAGCAATTTACAGTGTGAGTGATTGTTCTATCGAAACCTGACGTGTTGCGACTGCAGATTGTAGAGTAGATCACGATTTTTCCTGGTAAACTAATGTCCCTTAAATATTTTGAGCTCCAATCCAAATTTATTGCTTTTAGTAGAATCCCCCATAAGAATCCCATGTTATCTTCGAGGCCATTTCGGCAGGGTCAAATCGTGTTCAAAAATTCGGGGAAAAATTGGAGGTCATTACACACCAAACTCCACCATACGGTCAACAAGCATTTCAACATTTGAACATTAGCGTTTTATGAACCACCCTAAGGAGTCGACGCACGCAGACTGTGGGGTGGGGTGAGGGGCGTACTCTCCCATTTTTAATTTTTTTACCGGGTGGAGGGAGTTGGGCCTGAACATTCACGGCGCCGAGCGGACTTTTGACTGTTGTCCCGTTGTCTTTCGAATGAAGCTGCACGCTTGCGA
>NW_026268504.1:3015-3579 GCF_000697945.3 Frankliniella occidentalis | reverse complement strand
CGGAGTACAACCAGAGAACACCAGGAGTACATTTTGGCCTGTACACAGGAGCCACCCAGTCGTCCACCCCTCGCAAAATTATCCGTAAGCGAGTCCGTAAGGAAATGAGAGTGAACGGGATCCCTAGTAACACAAAACTGTCGCACATAGTGTTATTTTTATCTATCGTCGTATTATTATGACGATAACGAAAATCCAAAAGTGATGGCTTTTCCATAGTCAGACGATTGTTGCTGGTCTATCAAATTTAAACCATCTACCATTTTGTTGTACTTTTATCGATTCCTGATCGAATCCACAACAGTGGCATTTTGCTTCCATTACGATAGCTGGCCGATAAAGAATTTCGTTTCGAGGAAAAAAGATAGTATACCGATAGAATCATTTTTCTCATTTCGTATATCGCACCGATAGTCCGTATCTTTTTTCTACTGTTGTCCGACAGTCGTACGACAATTCTGTGCTACTAGGGATGAGAATGAAGATCTCAGTTCTATGCATAGGGTATATCTTTACACCATGGGGGTGCATCCCCTCGCCCCTCCACCTCGTCGCCCACGCTCA
>NW_026268504.1:920-2053 GCF_000697945.3 Frankliniella occidentalis | reverse complement strand
CTTGGTCTTCTTCCGGAGGGGAGATCTATCTCAGACGCCAATTCACATCTCGGCAGGCTATCTAAACATAAAGTTTAAATGCCTCGATGTCGGTCCAGCTACAACGCTCATCAAACCGTCCAACAACTATGATACCACACTGTGAAAAATAGTTTGAGGTTTTGCGGGGAAATTTTCTTACACGCGTGTCGTAAAATTACAATTCAAAATTGCAAAAATTACAAGCACTGGGCGTGTTTCTGTTTCAGGTCGAACCCGCAGATTCGACATCGGCCAGCTCATGTGCTTCAAGGTGCGGCGTTCAACGGGTAAGCGTGTACACCTTTAGCTCGGACGTTCATTCTCAGCACCCAGACACGGCCCCGCCCCCCACGAGCGGCCCGCGACTAGAAACACTTGTAACGCAAGTGTGTGAATGTCGCACACGTATAGGTGTGTGAATGCCCACACTACTTAAGAGCATCAAAGTACAATTAACGCACTTGTGCCTCTATGTGTACGAATGGTGTTGACACACCAAAAAGTGTGTGACAGTCACAGAACTTGGATTTCCGGTGTGTGTGTGTGGGGGGGGGGGCGTACAGGTACGTCCAGGTTATGGTAGAAATGAAGGCAGTGACATACCATGTTTGCCAGAGCCAGACGGTGATACACTAAATCCAAGTGTACGAATGTCGCACAACTGTGCAGATGTGTTAAGGACTATTCACACACTTGGGGTGAGTAAATGGCTCCCTTTCCAAGTGTGTGAATTTTTCGGAATTTTTATTAAATCTGATGAAAATGAGAAGCATGGGTGAATATGTTTACACCCATCACATCACGGATTATTTTTTATTTATTTGTTGGCATCTGGTAAATGAAGTGACAAGAGATAAAACCCGTGATAAGGTGGTCGCAAAAATATTAAGCCGTGACATTTTCATTTTCATCACAAGTTGTTTTTCAGCATTGTGAGCCAGGTAGCGGCGTCAGGGGTTTAAAAACACACGAGGCCGCCGGGCGCGACGCTAGGGGAGTGGGAAGTGAGAGCACAACCGTACGACAATTCTGTGCTACTAGGGATGAGAATGAAGATCTCAGTTCTATGCATAGGGTATATCTTTACACCATGGGGGTGCATCCCCTCGCCC
>NW_026268504.1:0-715 GCF_000697945.3 Frankliniella occidentalis | reverse complement strand
TTTAGAATCGGAACCAATATTCCTCGATAAAGCAGAGCGAACACAACACCTGCACGTCTATCACGTTCCGTTTCAGGGATCATCCAGAAAGTACGCCCGTCATTCGCCGTTACGAACCCTCCGAGTTAAGGCAATGAAAGCTCTCATGGCGCCTGATGGGTAGGCCCAATCTTGCATGCAAGTGCATGCGTGTATTGCGGGGAGGCCTACCCCGAGTTTTGCAGGCGCCAAGCCTCTGTAGTTTGCAGGATGATTTTGAGAGAAACGAACGTACTTTCTGGACGATCCCAGGGATCCCAGCCATGGCGCCCGAGCCTCGCGTTCAAGCTGTTTAGATGGCCCTCCCCCCCCCCCCAAACCCACGGTTCCCTCCGTTTGCTTGCCATTTAGCACAGAAACCAACCCAATTTTTATGTTTATGCTTTTGCTATTGCTCTTACATTGATTGGAGGTCAGTATCAGTAGCAGCAAACGGAAAGCTGTGTTGGAAGTTTGGCAACGGAGGGAACGGAGAGGAGGGGGGAACGGAGGACCGTCTAGGCGGTTTGAACGGGGCTCTGGTGCCATGGCTACAGCGGAACGTGATCGACCTGCTGACGACAGGGGTCCTGCCGGTGCTCCCGCCTGCTACGCCATGCCCCGACTATGGAAGAACTTCCTCCATGGCCCGACGACGCCAGACGACCGGCGGAGTGGTGGTGGTGGTGGGGGGGGG
>NW_026268503.1:18131-21613 GCF_000697945.3 Frankliniella occidentalis | reverse complement strand
ACACGCGCACACACACACACACACGGGACCCGGAATCCGCGCGTCGAATTACCAATTCAGGCCGAGGAGGAAACTCTCCCTCCGCGCCCGCCCCCCCTTCCCATTTGATCTAGGGGCATATGTGGAGGCGATCCGCGGGGAGTCCAGAGTCAGGCAGGCCACTTGTCCGCTCCGCACACCGTCGCAGAGTCGCCCGCTCCAGCGCGCCAACGCACCGCGTCCTGCTCTGCAGCTGCACACCTTCACCATGTCGCCCGCCCGCCGCTCGCACCTCGCCGTCATCCTGGAGGTGGCCGTGGCGACCCTCCTCCTCGTCGTCCTCTGCGCCCCGCCCTCCAGCGCGTCGTCCAAGCTGCGTGAGTGCAACACAGTGTTTCCTTACACCATCTCTGGAATTTTCTTCTCATTTTTTGTGGCGTAGGGGGATTGCAAAGGGATTGTCCAGCAGAAAGCACGTCCGTCATTCGTCGTTGCGAAGCTCTGCCGAGTTGAGCCTGTGTAAGCTCTCGTAGCGCCTTATAGGTAGGCAACATCTTGCTGCACTGCGCGCAAGTACGGCGGGGTGGCCTACCCCGAGCCGCGCAGGCGGCGAGCTCCCCCTCAATTTGCCGAATGAATCTGAGAAGGAAAACGGACGTACTTTCTGAACGGCTCCACATGCTCGTGTGTGGGACAGTACAATTGAAAAGTGTTTCCGGGGTCAGTGCGTGGCCACCCTGTGTATGTGTGTAGTTGTGTAGTCCGTGTATGGCTTACTGCGTTGTGGCCAAAACTTGCGCCAGTCCATTCGATATGCCCTGCTTCGCCCGCGACGGCAGCTGCAGCTGATGCAGACGCCGCAGCAGCTGCAGACACCTGCCGCCGACACCTGCGCTGGCTGGCACTCGCGACGAGAAGGCGAGCAAGGCGGTCTCCGTGTGACGGCCAGCGAGTCACCGCCACACACGCGCACACACGCGCGCGCGTGCCCGTGGGTATACTGCCTGCCGGGGTGCGTTCGAGTCGCCCGGGCGGCCCGGGCGAGCGCGCGAGCGAGCGGGCGCAGGGACCCCACATAATAATGTTCGGATGCAGTCCGAGTGCGCAATGAGTTGAACTCGCCACCACCGGTTGGCGCGGAGGGAGGGGCTGGGCAGGATCGCGGGAATACTTACCGGCCGATCCTCGGTCTGGCAAACAGCAGCGTGAGCGGGTTCCTCTGGTCGCGCCAAGACACTCGCTTGCAACCTCCCCAGCTTCCGCCGTCTCACCCTACTCTCACTCTTAACGCACCCTTTTCTTTCCCCCTTTGCCGTACGCAGCCGCCGACTTCAAGCGCTGCCGCGCCGACGACCCCGACATCAGCGGCTGCCTGCGGCTCGCCGTGGAGGACGCGTTCCGCAAGATGAAGAACGGCATCGCCAGCCTCGGGGTGCTGCCCGTGGACCCGCTCAAGGTCGACCGCATCAAGATCAACCAGGGCCAGGGCAACGTCAACATCAACATGGACCTCAGGAACATGACCATCTTCGGCCTGGCCGCCACCAGGATGACCAACTACAGGTATGGGCGACAGTGTGTACACACTTACACTGTACTGCTACTGCACTTTTCCTCGGCCGCGGCCCTCTGGACGCCCGTGAGACAAGAGCAAAAAAATAAATGATCGCCACTGTTTTGTCGCCGCAGTGCGGACATCGCCAGCGGCATCCTGCGCACCGAGTCCCTGACGCCGGCGCTGCGCATGGAGTTCAACCACGTCGTGAGCGGGCGCATCCTGCTGCTGCCCATCCGGGGCGCCGGCCCGGGCAGCATCGTCCTCAGTAAGCACAATTCTACAATCTCCCTTTCAATACGTCATTTCCCAAATAACTTTGAATGTAACAAAATTTTTCCTTAAAACCTTTTTCAGACGAGGTCGTCACACACCACTACCTCAAGTCCACCCCCAAGACCAAGAAGGACGGCAAGACGTACTGGACCTTGCAGCAGTACAAAGTCAAATTCGTCCCCAAGACCATCAGCATGGACTTGAAGGGGCTCTTCGGAGACGAAGGCAGACTTGGTGAGATGTTATCTATTTTCCTCCCCGCGAGAGCGGATAAACGAGACAAGACGAGACGAGACGAAAGAGATAGTTTTACTCTCGCTGTCTGTCTGGGCCCGCGGGTGCACCGATCACACGACGCTGACCGCGATCGAGGCCGGCGTTAACGACCTCACCGACCGACCACCTACAGACACTCGCCGACGGGTTGTGTCACTAAATCCGATAAAAGAGGTGTGAAAATACTACGATTAGTTCCAGAGAAAGATAACTGTCAACACGGTATCAATAATAACAAGGCACATCGAAAAGGCGATTTCGTTTGAATAGGAACTCCGCATTTAGCGAGTATTTATTCTTTGGTGCTCATTGTTTTTATGTTCAATACTCTTTCCAGGTGGTCAGCTCAACACGTTCCTGAACCAGAACGCCCTCACCATTTTCGAGGAGATCGGCGGCGCGTTTGAGGACGCGTTCGGCGCCGTGTTCAAGGACATCACCAACCGCGTGTTCAGCAAGGTGCCGCTCAACGAGATCTTCATCCAGCCCAAGTAGAGCCACAGCCTCCGCGTCATCTCTCATACGTCCAGAATCATCGTTAGCGCTCGTCGAGGAGGGCTCTCTGCCTTCACCTCGTCCTCATTATCGACATCTCCAAAGAAACCTTCTCTCTTCGACCACGACGGCTAACGAGCGCGCGTCCATAGTCGCTGCCCGCTGGTGTTAGTTTTAGGACATTTTTTCTGTGATAAGCCTGGACCCGTCGATGGGGAAATAAATGTTAAAAGTGTGTCGACTGACAAAGATGGACAGCGTCGTGTTCTCCGCCCTCCTCACCCTCCCCCACTACACTCAACCCAAGCCTTAAAGGAGCTCCCCGTGACCAGAGAGACACGACGCCGCTACCGCTGCAGCAGGTGCAACGGGCGGGGCAGTCGGGCGGCTAGGTGGCAACTGAACCTGCTGGCAGGCGCGAGGCACTGACGCTGACCGGTCAGCTCCTTCCAAAAGACTCTTCGAATCCCGATAGACAGGAGAGCGACAAAAAGTGCCCCGGTCCTGGCGAGGCGGCCGGGTGGCGTGGAGCGGGAGCGGACCTCGTCCTTGCGTCACCCAGGTACTGACACTGACGGGCGTGTGACTGTGCTGTGACCTGTGACTCCATAGTCCCAGCCGAATCTTTGGAATCTTTAGAGCCGCGAGCGTGCCTTCCAGAAGACAGGCCACCGCTGCTGCTCTTGCTCGACTTCTAAACTTTTCCAATGCCCGCTCACTTCTCAGCATTAGCATTTACCCTGAACATTGATTTAATATTACGCAGGAGAGTACAGTCTGTCCGTCCGTCGGTCCGTCAGTCCGTGCGCCCGTCACCCAGTACCCCGCCTCCACATCCCCAGTCGCACCGCACTCTCTTCCACCTTATCCTCCGACCGCGCTACCCCCACTCCCCCCCCCC
>NW_026268503.1:15807-18081 GCF_000697945.3 Frankliniella occidentalis | reverse complement strand
TACTCTAAGCAACGTTTCGTTTCTGTCAAATTTTTCTGAAAAATTTTCCAGAAAAATGTCGGACTTTTCAATTCTTAGTTGTGGCTAACCTTTTGCGCCTGCAGGCTGGTGCGCCCGTGGGGCGGTGAGCGGCCCGCCGCGCCGGGGGCGGGCCCGCAGCAGCAGCAGCAGACCACGACGCCGCAGAACAACATCGTGAGCGCCGTGCAGAACTTCTTCTCCTCGTCGCCGCTCGTGTCGCAGATCAGGGGGCTCGTGGTGAGTGTGGTATAGTAGTGTTGAGATTTGGATGTGAGTAAGGGAGAGCGAAAGATGTGTCGACACCACCCGCGTCCCCGTTGGCACCGCGTGCCGCGCCGCGTGCTCCCGAAGGCGCGGTGACCGACCACCACCTGCGCTCCGCACGCCCCGCGCGGCCCTGACCTGTCCTGCCTGGCGGGTGCGACGCGGATGGAAAGTTTTGACAGCCCCGCCCCGACCGGCCCCGCCACTCCGTTCGACCGGCTCTCCTTTTCCGCCCGCGATTAGAGCCGGGCCGAGGCGCTATCTCCGTCTATCTCGTGGGGCGCGGCGCGGCGGCGCAGGTCCTCGTCGGCGACCTGGCACCCGACAGTGGCACTGCGCGTCGTCGCCCGCGCGACTCCACCGACACCGCGAGAGCGCAAGACGCCCTGCTTCCCCTTGCTGCACCGCATGGAGGTCAGTAGAGTCAGGATATGGTTTTCAATTTTCCGGAAAAGTTTGATGGGGCAATTTTCCAACATTACCCCCCCACCCCCCCCCTACCCCCCCAAAAAAATCTCCATACTTCTCCTGCAAAGTTTTCAACTACATCCAATTTTCCGGGAAATATTTTAAATTTTCCCAATTGAACAGGTTTCGTTTCAAATTTTCCCGGAATAATTTCGGACTTAAAAAATCCCTAGTCAGAGCCTACGATACGAGGTGTGTATATGATGTCTCTCTCATGTGTTCCTGACGGCCCGCGACGCCGACGACGCGACGCGGTGTTGTCCGCCGCAGCCGCCACCCGTGATGGTCGCGGCGGCAAGCAGCGCTCGCTATCGGCCGACTGCAATATGGGGCGTGGGGGGGGGGGGGGGGAGGGAAGTATATCACCGTTTAATCGACTGGGCGCCGCTCGTGCCGCCTAATGAATGTCGACTCGCTACTGCCCTGCTGGATAACACGGCGCGCGACACGGACCTGCTCCCCCCCCTCCCAACGTCATCTCGCTCGACTATTTGTCCTTGTCAAATCGGACGCGATGGCACGGCGTACGCTCGCGCGCTCGGGGAGGTCCTGACAATGAGCGCACCGCAGCATTCCGCCCTGCGCGGAACCATTTAAGGTCGAATAAATCCCGGAAAATAATAGACCCACTTTCAGGTTAATTTATCAATTTAGAGCAGGGGTGGCTTGAGGTCCGGCTGGCTGGATTCAGGGGGGGGGGGGACGGGGCCCTGGGTGGTTGTGTTGGGGGTGTGGGGGAGTTATGGGCAGAGTTTATGCGGGACCCGGAGGGGGGAGGGGAGGAGATAGGCTGAGTGTGCGGCGCGCGAGTTGACACCGCGGCCCCGCGACCCTTTGCCTCCCTCTCCTCTCACGGAAGCCCGCAAAAAAATACCATCAGGATAACAAAGAAAGAAAAAGAAACTCTGACGCGGAGAGGTAATTGTGTTGATACGTGAACCAAGGCTCGGGTGTCGTTCTGGAAAAATTTGAGCAATATTCCGCCCATTATTCCACCATTAAAGTTGTTCTTTGGCTCTGGTTTTCTCCGAAGTCCGTCGCAAGGGTCGGGGGGGGGGGGGGGGGGGGAGGGCTCCATACAGTGATTTTGTACAGCGAATTACCCAACCTTTCTGTCGTCTCCACCATAGACCTACCAGAGGGTGCGATAAATGGTTTCCTACGCGAGAAAAAAAAGACTTTGTTGTGGTGATCAGTTCTGTTTGGTGGGCTGAATTCGATAGCTGGAATCGAGAATCCGATACCGACAACGAAGGGTTGGTTGTCACGACCGGACACTTGTACGAATAGAACCAAGCTGAAGTTTGTTCGATTCGTACAAATGTCCAGTCGCGACAACCAACTCCTGGATGTGGGTGTGGGTGTCGGATTCTCGATGCCAGCTATTGAATTTCTCTCACCAAACAGAGTTGATACACTCGCAACAAAGTCTTTTTAAAATAAACAACTTTTTCTGGGTTCATTGTCGATAAGAATCTCCGGCCGGACATAGAAAGTGAGAGTGAGTGGGGAGAGAGGGGG
>NW_026268503.1:10171-10761 GCF_000697945.3 Frankliniella occidentalis | reverse complement strand
TTACCTCCCTGCGGCACGTGTCTGTATCGCGGTTAAAAAAGGTTTCGTGACACACGACACTGCTGTCGAGTTTAGTATAAAACGACTAGTAAAAATGTGGGGAAAAAATCAATGAAAAAAAATAGCAACCCACGCGAAAACATTCTTCTTCTTTTAATCGTTGGAACCTTCCGGCGGACTCTGACCCGAGGGGCACGGGCGGACACCCGAGCCATTGGCGTTGTTGTTGTTGTTCTTCTCGATCGGACCCATCTTGGAGCAGGTGGCTGCGGGCTGCGTGGCGGGCAGGGGCGATAAATCAAGGAAGGGTAGCGTGGCGCGGCGAGGTGTGGCGGGCGGGGCGGGGCGGGGCGGGGCATGGTCCCGACGCCTGCAAAAGGGCACGGGCGTGGGGTGGTTGCGCGGCGGGGAGGGAGGGATGCCTAGAGAGGGATGCAGAGGGATGCAAGAGGGATGTGGCGGCGAGAGGCGAGATTCGAAACGCCAATCCCCCCACCCCCTCCTTCCCGACGGCTCCTTCACCCCCTCACCCCTTTAATCTGTGCTCCTGTATTCCGTTGGTTCCTTCGCAGGCCGCGGCGCTCCCCCCC
>NW_026268503.1:0-9381 GCF_000697945.3 Frankliniella occidentalis | reverse complement strand
CCCCCCCCCTCTCCCTTCCCCGCGCGCTCGCAGGAGGTCAGGGCAGCCACTAGACGGAACGTCCTTCGCGGCTACATAGGGTGAAGCGCTCGGCCCGGCGAGCACAATAAACGCACTACAACTTTTGGCGAGATGAATAAATTCGCCGACCCCGCGTGGCGCCACCAGGCCACAGCGGCAGCGGTGGCGGCGTCTCGCGGTGCCCGGCTGTGGCAGCACCCCCCGCACCCGCCACCCCTACCAGCCCCAACCCATCTCCCGCTCGCCGCGCGGATGCGGGTAGCCTGCTTGTGCATGCTGTGCCTCCTCCACCTGCTCCACCCCCTCCGCCTCCAGCGGATACACTTGTCGCAATGTACCCCTCACTCCCACCCCCCGTCCTCCCCTTTGCCACACCGCAGCGCCATGCCCGTGGCTCACCCCCCATCCCCTGCATGCTCATCAGCTCGAGAGACAGCCACATCCCCTCCACCTCATGCCCGCCCTCTCTCACCTGGCCGCGAACCCCTCTCCCGGCCCCTCCTGCATACCGCTCAGCTACGACGGCCCCACATTTTGCGCGCGCGCTACTGCCTGTGCACTGCGTCAATTTCATGCGAAGCTTGCGATGCATTTTACTGTGCAACAGACGTCACGCGAATTGCGCCCAAACGGACCTTCTATTCACTGGTGATCTGGCTGAAGGGCGAAAGTCTTTAAAAAAGCAACTCTTTTGTTTAAAGGTATTTCGTCGGAAAAACTATATATTATAAAAAATAGACCGAAAAAAATCTACCTTTTTTTACTTACGCCCTTCTGCCAGATCACCACTGATCATATATCTGCATAAAACACAAAACCGATTCTCAGAAATAGGGGATGCTTCCGGAAAGTGAGTCCGACATCCGCCGTGACGAACCACCCAATTTTCGTCTCTGCAAGCCGCTCTCATTGAGCCTGATTAGCTACGCAGCATCTTGCCTTCAGTGCAAAAGTGCTAGTTGGGTGGCCTACCCGGAGTCTCGCAGGCGCCAAGTTCCCATAATTTTCTGAATGAATGTGAGAAAGAGAAACGTCACGGTCGTACTTTCTGAGCGATGTCTAAGACGCCACCTCGCTTCCCCACTATATTTCGCTTGTACTTTCTCAAACATGCGAGGTTCTCGTTTCGCCTCACGCGCGGATAAGGACGTTCGGCGCCGCCCGTCACTGCTCCGAGGAGGTCTTCTTCCGTCGTTTCCGCACCCGGAACAGCTCGCCGGCGGCGTCCATGCAGAACTGCAGGGCCCCCCGCGAGTTGACGATGTGGCCGCGGAGCCGCCACACGGGGCCCTCCAGCTGGAGCGTGCCGCTCAGGGCGCTGAGCAGGTCCAGGGACATCCTGCCGTTGGACAGCGTGTACGAACCCTTCCGAGCAAACATCGTCAAGTTCTCTATGACTTGACCAGCAAAATTAGAGACAGTCTTGGGGACTGTCTAAACACGTTTTCATCGCGTTTTGATTTACCTCGGTGATGGGACAGCTCAGCTTGGGTTGCACGTCCTCTACGATCTTGAACCAGGGCATGGCGGGGTTCATCATCAGGCCGCAGATGTCTTTAGTCTCGAGCACCCTGAAGACCCTGCACGTGGCCGCGGACACGATCTGGTCGCACTTCTCGATCACGCCCACGCCCTTGTACCACTGGTCCGCCGTCCGGCTGTAGGTCATGTTCACGCTGAAGACGACGGTGGTGCGGCCGCGCTTCTCGTACGTCGCGGTGGTCACGTCCATCGCCACCAGGGCGTTGTCGCGCTCGCCCACGCACGGCCGCAGGAACCTGGGCCGGAACTCGAGGTAGGTGCTGTTGGCGCGCCTCCTGGCCGCCACCGCACCGAGGACGACGGTCAACAGCAACGGCACCAGCCCGGGAATCGCCATGCTGCATCGTGCTGGCTCCGGGGCTAGTCCGTTCAGTAGTGTCCGGTGGTGGCCGCCTTGCATGGTGGACATGGCCGTGAGTAGTCAGGCAATAGTCGACAGAGCTTAGCGTGTACGTCCCGCCCCCCTTCCCCTCCGGTTGTCAGCCCATCCACACCTTTTCTCGCGGCTGGTGCAGTTTTTTTTCGTTTTTTTTTCTTCGGAGGTTTCGTCGCAGCATTGTAACACGCCATCCGGGTTTGCATTCAGTGGAGGCGTAGGCGCGGTTTGCATCTGGAGAGTCGTGAGCTAGTGCACTCGTCCTGGTAAAAGTCTAAGTAAGTCTTAAAAGTAAAAACTGTCGGATTTTACAGTCGCTATGACGCTGACGTAGGGTTGGGTAGGGCGTGTGTCCGTTACCCTCCCTCGCACCACCCTACCCTATCCCTCCATTACCTTAATCATATTCGTGGAACTCGGAGCTGCAGCGCATGCTCCACATTACGCTCCCCCCCCCCTTTGCCCCGGTGAGGAAACGGTTTAAAACCAAACCGAAAGAAACTGATAAACACATGAAACGTATGGCAAAGAATTAGGGAAGACCTGGTTTCTTCATTATATTTTGGCATGTCTTTGTCAAACATTCGCGGCGCTGTTGCGGGACGTTGTTGTCGCCCGTCTCGCCTATCACTTCGATAAGGTATTTTACCAGATACAAAAAAAATATTATTATTCGGTTTGAGATCGATTTACTGCCATCGATTATCACTGAGTTCGACATCGATCTTTGTCCCCAAGATCGAGGTAACAGGCTTCGCATCAACGTCGAACCGCAAAATCAATTCTAGCTGGGCTTCGGCCGTTTCCGCACTCGGAACAAATCGGTGGCGGCGTCTATGCAGAACTGCAAGACCCCCCGCGAGTTGACGATGTGGCAGCGTCCGCGCCAGATGGGGCCCTCCAGACGGAGGGTGCCGCTCGCGGCGCTGACCAGGTCCATGGACACCGTGCCGTTGGACAGCTTGTACGTGCCCTTCAGCAAACATCAAAAATGTTATGAATTAAATAAAACTAGAGGAGAACGGAGGAGAAGCGAGGGGAGGAAAGGGGACGTTTTCTCTGTCTAGAAGAAACAGTCTTGGAGACTGTCATGAAAAATACATACCTACACACGGCAGGCGACCGCTCTGTCCTGTAGGGAGTTAGGAGGGGTTCTTTTCCTTTCTGGTAGAAACAGTCTTGGCGACGGTCTAAAAAGTGTTTAAACGATGCCGCATTTGTTTACCTTGGCGATGGGACAGCTCAGCTTGGGTTGTACGCTGTCGACGATCTTGAACCAGGGCATGGCGGGGTTCATCATGTAGCTGCAGATCTCGGGGGTCTCGATCGGCCGGTAGAACTTGCACGTGGCCGCGGACACGGTCTGGTCGCACTTCTCGACGGCGCAGTAGCCCTTGTGCCACTTGTCCGCCGTCCGCGTGAAGGTCATGTTGGCGTGGAAGACGACGGTGGTGCGGCCGCGCATTTCGGACGTCACGTCCACCGACTTCATGGCGTTGTCCGGCTCTCCCTCGCACGGCCGGACGAACTTGGGCCGCAGCACGAGGTACGTGCTGTCGGTGATCCTCCGGGCCGCGGACGCGCAGAGCACGAGGGCCGCCAGCGGGGCCAGCACCGGCACCAGGCCGCGGACCCGCGGCGTCGTCGCCATCCTGCATCCTGCTGCGGGGCCGGCCACTCTGACCGGGTGTCGCCGTGCTCGGCTCGCAACGCAAGTCTGGCACTAGTGGGCAGAGCTTAGCGTGCGCCCGCGCCGCCCCCACCCCCCGCACCCGCAGGATAATCAGCCCGTCCACCACACCTTTCTAGCGGCCGTTAGTAATTTTATTTTTTGGGCGCCGTTTGACACGCCATCCGCATTCGCATTTATACCTCTTGCATCCCAATGGAGGCCAATACAGGTAAGAAAAGCTGCATTTTTGAACAAGTTAGAAATTTAAATTGACTGAACTTTTCTTAACAATTTTGTTTGTATTTTTTTGAACAACCGGTGTGCTAACAGTTTGTATTCCACAAATGAAATGAGGCATTTACTTTACCACTATACATTTTACTTAAGTACAATTGTATTTTCTCAAAATCATTTTTTTTGTGTGTGTGTGTGTGAGAGCTCGAAAGATTGAAACCCCTGCCGCCCCCTGTCCGCCTGGCCACCGTGATTAGCGGACATGGCTCGCAAAATCGTGCAATAATCGGCAAAGCTTGTCGTGCACACGGCGGCGTCCCCACCCGCCCCCTGTCCGTCCGGGTGTGAGTCCGCGCCCACTCTTTTCTCGCGGCTGCACTAATTTTTCATTTCCGATGCCGGTGACACGACATTGGCATTCATACCTCATCCTGCATTAAACCGATGCCTCTGTCGTGTTCGCCGCTTTCGCCGAGGATAAAGCATTCCGGTAAAGCTAAAATGCAGAAGAATGCGAGGAAGAAGAAAACGGAAGTCACCATGCTGAAGAATAGCGATTTCCGTTCTCTTCTTCCCCGCATTCTTCTGCATTTCAGCATCACCGGAATGCTTTATCCTCGGCGAAAGCGGCGAACACGACAGAGGCATCGGTTTAACCACACTCGTGGATGGAACACGGAGCTCCGCCACCCCCACACCTACCTGTGGAGGACGTCGGATATATGGGTTTTGCAAACAATTGAATAAAGGTATCAGCTGCTCAGAAACATACAACTGGCGAATAAACGAGGAGACACGTCACCTCTCATTTTCGCTATAATCTGCGTGCACATTTTCAAACGGTCGACGTGCTCCTTTTGCCTCGACACCAGCGGCCTTCTTCGGTCGGTTCCTCACGCGAAAGAACTCGCCGGCGCTGTCGACGCAGAGGTGCGTGTCCCCGCGCGAGTCCACGGTACGGGTATGGGCGCGCCAGATGTAGCCCTCTAGGCGGAGCACGCTACTCAGGGAGTTGATGAGATCCATGGACAGCGTGCCGTTAGACAGAGTGTACGTGCCCTTTCAGAAAAGAGAAAAAAACATACCTAAAGGTTTTTAAAAACTCCATGAAAAGCAGACTCTTACCGCAACGATATTAACCTCGGTGATGGGGCAGCTCAGCTTGGGTTGCACGCTGTCGATGACGCTGGCCCAGGGCATGATTGGGTTGAGCATAGAGCCGCAGACGTCGTTAGACACGATCTCCTTGTAGGTAGTGCACGTGGCGGAGGACGCGGCCTGGTCACACTTCTCGACCGCCGCAATGCCCTTGGACCAACTGTCCACCGACCGAGCGATGCTGCCGTTGACGTTGAAGACGACGCTGGTGCGGCCGCGCATCTCGAAGGCCACGTGCACCGACCTGACGGCGTTGTTGCGATCACCCGCGCACGGCCGGATGTACCTGGGCCGCAGCTCGAGGTGGGTGCCATCGGTGCGCTTCCTGGCGGCGACCACGCAAAGAGCGAGGACCGCCAGCAGCGGCACCAGTCCGCGGAGTCGCGGAGTGGCCATTCTGCATCGTGTTGGGGGCCCGGCGACTCTGGCCGATGGCCGCTGTGGCCGGCTCGCAAGTCTGGCCGTGGTCGACAGAGCTTAGCGTGTGCGCCCGGCGCCCCCGCCCCCACCCCCTTCGGGTATCGGCCCGTCCCACCACAATTTTTCTCGCGGCTGTCGTATTTTTTTCGGGTGCCAGTTAACACGCAATCCGCTTAACAGGTGGGGCATGCGCGCTCTTTTTATCTGGAACTACGACTCGATACCTTCTATTGAAACTAAAAAAAGTCGCATTTCAGAGCTAGTCTTCCTCGGCGCCGCGTATCGTCGTGATTTGACTTCGTCTTTTGTATGCAGGCGGATCGGGTGAAGCCACCTCGCCGTATCGGTTATAGGTTGTAGCTGCTACTGTGTTAAACAGGGAAGTAAACCGGATCGCTGCAGAACTTTGTGCATCCGGAACGCCACAGATCGGACTTCGTGTAACCGGACCGTAAAGGTCGGAGATTGTCGTGAGGAGGATATGGTTTTCTTCATAAATCAATTGCCTACAAATTTCATGGTGCAAAATTTCTCAAAATATCGAGCCAATTCTGTGTAAACCACATAAAGGATAAAGTGACTGAATTTTAAATGAATTTTGTTTTTAGCATTTTCAGGAAAAATATTGCAAATATATGATAAGAAAGGTAGCCAAGTTTATTTCCATCTTGTAGCTTGAGCCGGAGTTCGACGCTCCACCACCCACACCGCCAAACGGCCAAAGAAATGAAGAGACACCCCCTCGCTGAACCAGGATACAGGGTGGTCATATGGGTGGTAGATAGACCCTTTCCTTTATTTTACTTATACTGTACCGCATGCAGGCGTGCGGGCGGGTTACATACTCGCACGGGGTGTATACATGCCTGTAGGCAAGCCCGCCCGCACGCCTGCATGTGGTCAGTATAAGCAAAGTAAAGGCAGGGGTCTATGGACCACCTTGTATTTTACTTGTACTTCCTCAAAATCCATGATTGTTTTGTTTTTGTTTTGTCTCACCCGCGGGTACAGGCCTTGTCACCCGTCACCCCAAAATTGTGTCTTTCGGATGGTTCCGCACCCGAAACAACTCCCCGGCAGTGTCCAAGCAGAACGGTGTGCTCCCCTGGTCGTCGACACAATGGGGTCGGGCGCGCCACACGTAGCCCTCCAGACGGAGCGGGCCGCTCACGGCGCTGAGCAAGTCTATGGCCAGCGTGCCGTTGGACACCCTGTACGTGCCCTGCAGCACACCAACATGTTTTTATAATCGACGTTAACCACTATCTTTCCACGACGGTAATGACTTACCTTGGGGATGGGGCAGCTCAACTTGGGTTGCACGCTCTCGATCAACTTGACCCACGGCATGGTGGGGTTCATGAAATAGCCGCAGACGTCGTTAGTCTCGATCACCCTGTAGACTTTGCACGTGGCCTCGGACACGGTCTCGTCGCACCTCTCGATCACCGTGAAGCCCTTGGTCCACTTGTCCGCCGTCCGGCTCATGTTGATGTCCAGGTTGAAGACGACGGTGGTGCGGCCCCGCATCTCGTAGGTCACGTCTATCGCCTGCAGGGCGTTGTCCGGCTCGCCCTCGCACGGCCGGATGAACTTGGGTCGCAGCTCGAGGTGCGTGCTGTCGATGAGCAGTCTCTTGGCCGCGGCCGCGCCCAGGACGACGGCCGCCAGTGCGAGCAGCAGCACCAGCCCGCTGACCCACGGCGGCGGCGTCGCCATTCTGCATCGCGCTCTGGGCCTCGGCGACTCTGGCCGGTGGCCACCGTGATTAGCGGACATGGCTCGCAAAATCGTGAAATAATCGGTAAAGCTTGGCGTGCACACGGCGGCGTCCCCACCCGCCCCCTGTCCGTCCGGGTGTGAGTCCGCGCCCAACTCTTTTCTCGCGGCTGCACTAATTTTTCATTTCCGATGCCGGTGACACGACATTGGCATTCATACCTCATGCATCCAGTGATGGCGTTTGGCGCGGTGTGCATCGCAGAAGTCTAGATTAGATAACGTCTAGCTAAAATATCAGCTTGCCCTTCCCTGTCCTGTCATGCACCCCCGTTTTCCTATTCCCAACTCTTCCTTCCTCTCCACTACACCAGAGTAGCAGGGCTCTGCTGTGGGGCGGGCACATTGCCCACGCCCACGTTGTCCATATGCGCTTTGGAACCACGTAAGCCCCCCAGAACCACCAAATGAGGACTGCTGTATCCAGCATTCTACAACGCGCGCTGTTCGCGAGTATATCAATAATGGTTATTGGGTCGCATATGGAACCGTCAGGACCCGTGACCCGGAGGCATCCAACATGCAGGTTGTTCCGTCAGCGTCGTTCTCTATTCCCGGTTATTCTGCACCGGATGCAAGGGCGGGCTTGCCTACCGCGACTCACCGATGCGCCTGTTACGGCGCCGTGCGAGTATGCAGCCCGCTCTCACGCCTGCATTCCGGTACAGTATAACCGGGATAAAGAGCGGCTCGTCCACTACATCTTGCGTCATTCTAAAAATTTCATTGTTTCCCAGCCAGAAGTATTGCAGTTTAACCTCCTCGTTGTTTTTGGCTGCCCTCTCACTGACGAGGGATCGAAGCCGCCGAGGAAATGCCTCATACGTTTTCGCTGCGACGCAACCCCTGGCGATAGCGGTGAACACGACAGAGGCATCGCTTCAACCACAATCGTGGAACACGGAGCTCCGCTAGCCCCACACCTACCTCTGGAGGACGTCGGATATATGGGTTTTGCAAACAAGTGCAATGAGGTGTCAGCTGCTCAGAAACATACAACTGGCAAATAAACGAGGAGACACATCACCTCGCATTTTCGTTATAATCTGCGTGCACATTTTCAAACGGTCGACGTGCTCCTTTTGTATTGTCACCAGCGGCCTTCTTTGGTCGGTTCCGCACTCGAAAGAACTCGCCGGCGCTGTCGATGCAGAGGTGCGTGTCCCCGTGCGAGTCCACGGAGCGGGTACGGGCGCGCCAGATGTAGCCCTCTAGACGGAGCGCGAGCGCGCTACTCAGGGAGTTGATCAGGTCCATGGACAGCGTGCCGTTAGACAGAGTGTACGTGCCCTTTCAGAAAAAAGAAAACAACACCGCGAAAGGTTTTTAAAAACTCCATGAAAAGCAGACTCTTACCGCAACGATCTTTACCTCGGTGATGGGGCAGCTCAGCTTGGGGTGCACGCTGTCGACGACCCTGGCCCAGGGCATGGCGGGGTTCAGCATGTAGCCGCAGATGTCGTTAGACTCGATCTCCTTGTAGGTCGTGCACGTGGCGGAGGACCCGGCCTGGTCGCACTTCTCGAACGCCGCGGTGCCCTTGGACCACCTGTCCACCGACCGAGCGACGCTGCCGTTGACGTTGAAGACGACGGTGGTTCGGCCGCGCATCTCGAACGACACCTGCACCGACCTGACGGCGTTGTTGCGATCATCCGCGCACGGCCGGATGTACCTGGGCCGCAGCTCGAGGTGGGTGCCGTCGGTGATCCTCCGGGCCGCGGACGCGCAGAGCACGAGGGCTGTCAGGAGCGGCGCCATCCGGCTGACCCACGGCGTCGTCGCCATCCTGCATCGTGCTGGTCCTGGGAGACTCTGTGCGGCAGTGTGGGGTGGCCGCCGTGCTTGGCGTTTGTGAGTCACAGGGGTCAGACGATACGACGCGTGACTGCTTAGCGTGTGCACACTACGCCCCCTGCCGCCTTTTCCCCTCCGCCGGGTGCATGCACCGATCCGCACCATTCTGGACTTCTTTTTTGTCACTATTGACACGCTATCAGCATTCAATAACACATCTTGCATTGAGTGGTATAGCGTGCGCGCAGTTTTTCATCATGGGATTCTGAACCAAAAGTTCACTTCCTGTCAAAATCAATTGTCGTGTATTTGCGAGGGCGTGAAGCGGCGCTGCGCTATTGTGAAGAGCGCCTGTCCCCTCTCTTCTCTTACCTCCCTCCCC
>NW_026268502.1:5068-6290 GCF_000697945.3 Frankliniella occidentalis | reverse complement strand
CGTCGCAGCGCAACAGTGTTTCGTGAGATATCGCGAAGCCTGTTACGCGAGACGTGGTCTGGCGTACATCTACCTAGTAGTGATAGAGAAGAGGGTGGACATATTCAGAAGGACGCCGTCGCAGAGAGCTCCAAGCCTGCAAGGTATTTAAGATAGGGCTAGGCTGTATACTGTACCATTTCAACAGCATCTTCTGAATGTGCAATAGGGTGTTCCAGGCTATCTAGAGCGGAAGTGAAAAAGAACAAACTCACCGATTAATCTGTTTCCGTCTGATCAGTATGAGAAATTGCCATGGTAGTTTGGTCCGATTCTAACCTCTCAAATATGGAGGCGAGCTCGAAACTGACATGACAGTTTTTCATACCTGAAACGCCGTCGTGACACGTGATCAGCTCAACAAATCAGAGCCATCACGGAAACAGAAAAGTCAGTGAGTTTGTTCTTTTCCTACATCCGTTTTGAATAGCCTGGAATACCCTATTGCTGCCTGAGGATAATAGGCATTTCGCCAATTTCAGCCAACAGTGCCACTTATGGGGTGGATGTCATTGCTCCTGTAATTATACGCGCTGCCATATATTGAATACTCTGGAGAGGGTTCCATCTGCATTTGGCCTTAGGGTCATAAACCTCTTTACCATAGTCCAGAAGAGACCGTACAAGAGAGGTGTAAGCACGATGAAGTGTCATTGGCTGACACCCCCACCAGTGCCCAGATAGGGATCTAATAAAATTCAGGCGGAGCTTACATTTAGTCCGAAGGGCCTGAAGGTGAGAAGACCAGGTGAGTTTACTGTCCATAAGGAGTCCCAGGAACTTTGCTTCTGACTGGACAGGAACCACTCCCCCCTGTAGCCTCAGTGGCACCCTGTGAGGCGTTCCCAGACGACAGGCCTGTTTGGCAGCCTGGTCAGCCAGCTCATTAGGCGAGATGCCTTTATGGGCCGGCACCCAGGTCAACCAGACATCCGAGGCTTCGGTGCAAGCCTGCAGCGAAGTCCGAAGATGAATCAATGCCCGCTGATCATATGGAGAGATTTCCCTCCTGTCAAGGGCCACCACAGCACTCTTACTGTCTGTCAATATCAAGGCCTTGGTAGGACGAATATAAGACAGACGGTCGACTGCCAACTGTAGAGCTCGCATTTCTGCTTCATAGATGGAGGCTGATGAAGGAAGAGAATTGAGGATGGCCAGGGCAGGATCCACATTGACATCC
>NW_026268502.1:2069-3223 GCF_000697945.3 Frankliniella occidentalis | reverse complement strand
TACTCGTAAATTATCGATTGTTAGACAAACCCGCTTTTCGCTGTAAGTGCAGCACATTTTGAGGAGATACTGTTTGTGACAGACGGTCAGACAGACTCACGACGGAGACATCGCCTGACGCCTCAGCGACTTGGACTGAGCTTCGCTGAGCGATGATCCACAAAAGGTATTTTTTAAACGAACCCGTTTCTACCAGACACCGCGGCGCAGGGGGGGAGGCGGGAGATCGTTCAACACCACCTGTTGCATTGCCCGTCTGGGTAACAGCTCAACACTGAGAACACCTTGCTCTCGGTACTCCGCTCCACGCGCGCGTGCCGCCCTCGTGAAAAATAGTGTAAAATTATGCGTGGATACGCTTCGTAAGCTTCACGCAGCCGATCAGGAATCGAATTTCATCACGCAGGGAGTGAAAATCAGGCCTAGTGTGAGAATCACGTGTAAAACTTGGTGTCTTTAATTTACGCGCCGCCCACGCGAAAAATTGTGTGCAGTTATAAAATAAGCATTCCATTATGCAAAATGACACCATGCAAAAAGACACGTCCACAATTTAAAGACAATAAGTGAAAGGGTTACAAAAGGGAAAATATACATGGTAAAATAACAAGCAAAACAGAGACGGCGTTACCTGATCGTCTTGAAAGCTCTTGCAAAGGTCGTCTGGCAGCAAGGGCAGGTTGATGCCGAGCTGCTGAAGAGCCTGGGGCAGCAGCAAAACGGGGAATTGCTCCAGTCGATTTAAAAGCAGCAGTGGTTGCTTGGGAGGCAGGAAGAGCTGCAGTCGAAGTGGGGACTGCTTGCGTGGCAGGAGCAATAACTCCAGCACTCGAAGTGGGGATGGGCACTGCTGGCACTTGGGAGACAGACACAACTGCAGCAGCAGAAGTAGGAACATGCCGCAAAAGGAGCGACTTCCACAGATCTACAAGAGAGTTCACATTGTAGGGCCAAGCAGATAAAAAGAAAACCATGAAGAAGGTGAGAAAGTGAGAGGAGTATTTATTTACCCTGAGCCTGATCCGCATTCAAAAGAATAACTGCTGCCGCTGCCGGCTGTACGACCTCAGCCTCAGTTAGCAGAGCAGGCGGAAACGTGGTAGACGTCGAAACACTACTAGAAGCCCCTCCAGCAGCTGCTTGACTCGAAGCAG
>NW_026268502.1:0-319 GCF_000697945.3 Frankliniella occidentalis | reverse complement strand
CCCCATGGTGACATAAATTTCCATGCAGGGCCAAGCCGCTTCCTCATGGAAAAGAGGCTCCACATGGAAAGGGAGCAGCCACACATGGAAAACGGTCCTTCTGCCATGGAATAGTGTTCATGGAATTCCATGTAGCGCATAGGATTTTAGGACTGAGAAACTCATTAATTTTTAATCTCTTAATTGCATTGCCCCAACTGATCACATTTTCTTGTTGAAAGCGATCTTTTATGTTACATTTACGTTAATTTTCCTGTGTGGGTTTGTAAATCAAAGCGTTTGATATTGCTGCTCTAAAAATGTGTGTTGAAAATCCGTT
>NW_026268501.1:17623-18304 GCF_000697945.3 Frankliniella occidentalis | reverse complement strand
TAAAGTCTGAGCTGATTTGCCCCCGCCCCCGCCGCCCTGCTCCTCCACCGCTCTCCACCACTCTCCTCCGCCACCACTTTCCCGTTGCGGGCCAACTCAAATGAGGAGTGTTTAGGCGCAGCCTCGTCCCGGCGAAAAAGTTTTTCTTTTGTGTCTTTGGCGCTGCTGGCTGCTCGCTGGGGACGCCCGCTCGCGCGCTGTGGCGCTGCGGGTCGGGGAAACGAAAAGAGAGAGAGAGAGGGAGACAGAGAGACAGAGAAGGGGGTTAGAGAAAGAGAGGGTTAGCTGCCGATGGCCAAGTGCAAGAGGGACGGGGCGCGGCTGGACAACGAGTTGCCTCTCTCTCTATCGCACCACCAGCTGCTCGTGCTGCTGCTTCTGGTGTTGCTGCTGCCGTCGCCGACCGGATGGCATTTGCAAAGCGGGGCGACCCGGAGGAAGTTTTTGAGTGAGCGTCCCCTTTGAAGGGGTGTATGGGTCGGGGCTCAGGGGCGGCGGCGGGGAGTAGGGGGAGGGGGAGGGAAAGGTCAGTCTGCCGTGGGATGGGCCCATGGGCCCTCTCTGCCCATAGCAGTTGGGGAGGGGGTGAATAGATTTCCCCGGAAAATATGTGTATACATAAAGGGCATTGTGGGCTTGTATGTCGAACCATCACAGCGGCGCCCGGGAGGGGTAGGGTGG
>NW_026268501.1:11029-12068 GCF_000697945.3 Frankliniella occidentalis | reverse complement strand
GGGGGGGGCTGCGCCCGCTCAACATGGGCGTGGGGATCGGCCCCGACGGGGAGGGAATTGGTTTCATTCATTTCATTTTGCCCCGCGAAGCGTCCTGGGAGGAGGAGAAGCAGCAGCAGCGAATTCGCGCGCGCGCGCCGTGAAATTTTTCTTGTGCGCTTTTATTTCATTTCCAGCGCCGTGTTTGTCTTGGACTTTGTGGAAGGCGGAGGAGGGATGGAAAAAGAGTTTTGTGCAGAGGTGACGGAGGAGGATCACGACCACGGACCCGTAATGACGCGGTGTATTTGTGGGCGGGTTTGCGTGCTGACTCTTTGCTTCGTCCTCTCTCGTCCTCTCCCGCTCTCTCTATCTCTCTCGCTCGCTCTCGCCCTCTCTCGCCCTCTCTCGCCCTCTCTCGCTCGCTCTCGCCCTCTCTTGCTCGCTCACGCCCTCCCTCGCTCTCGCTCTTCTGCCGCGGACCCCCCGGCGGGGGCGGGCCGGGTCTGTCCTGGACATGTAATCCTGTCCCAGTTCGCCCTCCTACGGGGCGCTCTGTCCCCTGTCCCCCTGTAGCCGTAGTCGGAGTGGTCCCCGGTCGAGGGGGATGGGGTAGAGAGGCAACACAAGAGGATGCAAGTGAACTTGTTTTCCTTGCATTTTATTTTGAGATGGAGCGGGGGCCGGGGGGGGGGGATGAAGACGGACGGGTGGTTGGCGGCTCTCGCCAAATAGTTTTGCTGGATCTAGCCAGGCGCAGTGAGGGGTTTTGGGCGGTTGTGGGCCAGATTTATACCCCCCCCCCCCAATCCTTTCGCTGATGTAGCGCGGCGGGGGCTCCGATGAATACGGAATGGGGTCCGCCGCGGTCTGCCTCCTCTGCCTTTGCCTTTGTTTTGAGAAGTACCCCCCCCCCCCTCTCTCTCTCTCGCTCGCTCGCTCTCGATTTCCTCTCTCTTTCCTCGCCTGCTCACCGAGCAGCCCCTGGGGCGGGGGTGTAGTAAGGCTGAATGAAGCTGATAATGAGGGTCAGTGGCGAGGCTTGAAGCCCCTCCCCCCC
>NW_026268501.1:9167-9734 GCF_000697945.3 Frankliniella occidentalis | reverse complement strand
GCCTCCCTAGGGGCAACATTCACGATTTCTCACTGCCTGGGGAGTAAAAACAAAGGCAACCGCTAAAAAAGTTGCCTTTAGGAATTACAGTGCAGGCCCGCGCGCCCCCCTGTCGCCGCCCTTTCGTCGACCTGTCACCCCCCCGCCGCCCCTATACCCATCCGCTCCTACCCCATCCGTCTGTGACCTCCCGCGCTGCTTCCTCTCCTGTCCCACCTCCTCCCCCTCACCCGCCTTTACCCCCTCTTTTTTTCAAGGGGCACCACGGCGATAACGGTGAAATGTGAGGTTGCAATGGATGCCGCTGTTGTCGCCGTCCCGGTGCTATCCATTCCTATAACCGACCCTCCGACCCCCCACACTCCCTTGCCACTCTTTCTCTCTTTCTACCGTCGGCCCGTCTCTTCAATCCCCGGGACACTTTTTTGCGTTTATTTACCTCGTGTCACGGAATATGGATATATATTTTTATTTTATTTTTTACTTTCTCCGGCGCGTGGAACCTTAGCTGAGCGGTTTGGATCTGGCCCTCGCGCCCAGGGGCGTCTCCTCAGCCCCCCCCCTTCC
>NW_026268501.1:1842-9117 GCF_000697945.3 Frankliniella occidentalis | reverse complement strand
TTCCTCGCTTGTAATATCGCCGCGTGCCAGGGCGGGGTGGGGCGGGGCGGGGCGACGCGGGGTGGGCAACAAGGCATTTGGCGTGTGTCGGGGGCGTCCTGTAACCCACGGGCGTTGCTGGTGGGTGATGTACCCCCCGTGCACCATTTCTTTTGTGGCGTTTCTTTGGTTAACTGACAGACGTGACGTATTATTGTACTGACCTCGCCAACAACTGTGTCATATCTTGGGGTTTAATGTACCTCACTTCCTTTACTACATGCCGTGAACGAAGACGGGGCACATTGCCGCAGGTCAGGGCGTCACACGGCCACGCCTGACGCTGCTCATCTGCATGGCATATCGCTTTGTCTCGTAATAAACGTCTAGCCTGGTGACAGTGTGGCGAAGTGCCGAGAGTGCGTTGCGGCGTGGAGGGCGATCGGCGTGACGAACGCGCCGCACCCCGCATGTTGTTTAGTGTTTTTTTTTTTTTTTTGCATATTGCGTTGGTTGCAAGCGACGGCCTTGGGCGGTGGTTGTTGTTGTTTAGTCGGTTCGTCACGTGATGCAACGAGTGCAACGCCTATGATCGCGCCTTCACTGCACCACCAAACGCAGACCACCGTCGCGGCTCTATCGAGTCTTAAAGAAGTGGACTTAAAGCCCCCTCCCCCATACTATTAGCATGGTTGAGGTGGTTGGTGGTGACGCGCGGCGCTGACGAGTCGCCCGCTAAATGTCCCTCTTACAGCAGTCCGCGCCTCCTACGTCGTCCTCCTCCTCCTCCAACTTCGTCGTAAATATGCTAGAGGCTGCTGCGCGGGGACGGGACGCGGGACGCCGTGGCCGCGCGCCACCGCGAGGAATGTGGTCGGCGTAAATCTGAGAGAGGAGAGCGCTTTAAATTAGTAGGGGGAGAGGGAGAAGGGGGTAGTTTGTCCTGCGGTCTCGATTGGCACGTTATGGCGACAAGGAAGCCGTCCGTTAGAGGAGGTGGCGGCGCGTGGCGCGGGGCGGCGCTGCGGTCTGAGGTGCACCAACCTGGTCGCTGCTGCCCCTCTGCTGCTGTTGCTGTTGCTGCGGCCACTGGCGGTGTTGCTGCTGCTGGATTTAATTACCCCCCTTTTTCTCATATCTCTGCGCAGGGAGTGTGATTACTACAAGACGCCCGTGTGCGTGGCCCCGTGAGACGGAAGAGAGGGAGGCATGGAGAGCGAACAGGGCAGGCTGCCCTTGAACTGGTGTATATGTGTCTCGCACTTGGCGGTGTGTTACATCGTTTATATATTTTTTTTGCGCGTTTGAGAGTGAGTTTTGCGCGGAGCAGACTTGCCAAAAGTAATTGGCCCGACTGAAGTAACAAGAAAATAATAAAAATGAGAAAGAAATCGCCAAGTTACATGAACACAGCGAGCCGAGCCTGTTTCAACATGACGATAGTCTAGTAGTGTGCGTGTATGTGTGGGTGTGTGAAGCGACGCCAGCACCGTGGATGTGCCCTTCGGCGGCTGTCACTCGATAGATGTTACGACGTTACGTGCTGAGGGAGAAACGGGATGACGCGAGCTGCTCCAAATAATAACGACTACATCAACGATGCTGATGAAAACATTTTGTCATCTTCGTTCCCAAATGTTTTTTTCCGGTGCCGCTATATGCTCTTAATTAATTGGGTTCTCTTTTTTTTCTGTGTTGCAGGTGAGGATCCCATTCTTTTTATCAGGCACGTGTCCGTCCTGGCGCTCGCGTGGCGGCGCGTGGCGGTGAGTGTGGCGTTCCACGCCAGAGTGCGCCTCTGTGTGTGAGTGTGTGTGAGTGTCTGTAAGTGTAAGTGTGTGTGAGTGCGCGGTCAGCGGAGCGCACCCACCCTGCCCGGCCGGCAGTCGCTTTACGCCGGCCAGCTTCTTACTTCTTGCCTCCCTCCTCCCCCGCCCGCTCCTCCTCCACCGGATGTGGACTCATAAAAAGGCTCCGTGCGTTACGGCCGCGCGCCGCCGTGGCTCGCGCGGCACGCACAGGTGCCGTGTTCCGGTTCACGGCCCGCCTCTTGCTCCTCGGCCGCTCCGACATGGTCGTGGTTTTGCTCGTGATGAGCTGCCCCTATCCCCCGCCTCCCACTCCTCCTCCTGCCTGGCCTGGCTGGGCTGGGTGTACGCCGGGCTGGATTAGATACATATTTTCTTTCAATATCCGGTGGTCGCGATCTCTTGCGGCTCCGTGTCTCTCTGTCTGCATTCGCTGGTGATTGGTGAGTCAAAGATACAGGCACATAATGTGGACGAGTGACCGCGCGGAAAGTACTTTGCGTGGCGCACGAATCGCCCCCCGGCGAGCTACCTCCCTCCGCGTCCGAGGCGCCTGGCGGGTAGACTGCACCGCAGCGCCGGGCTGCGCAGCGGTGCAGTCTACCTTCGCGGGGTTCTCGCCCTCGCGCACCGCATCTCTCTCCCCCTCCTTCCGATCCTGCTCCTGCCCCACATTCTGCTCCCCAATCCGCTCCTCCTGCTCCGCCTCCTGCCGCTGCTCCGGCTCCTCCGGCTCCTCCTGTCCCTCCTCTGCTGATCCTGCTGCTGCTGCTCCTCGTGCTGCAGGTGCTGCTGCTCCTCGTGCTGCAGGTGCTGCTGCTCCTCGTGCTGCAGGTGCTGCTGCTCCTCCCCCTCGTGCTGCCCCTGGCGGTAGAGTGAGAAGGAGGATGAGGAGGGTGGGGGTGGTGGATGTTCCGTTGGCGGTGAGGGAGGCTGCTGCTCCTTCTTCCCTTGGCTGCGCGCATTGTGCAGTGTTGCTGCTCTCGGTAATGAAGAACGCGCGACCCCCATTCAGGTTAGGTCCCCCATTCATAGGGGGGAAATGGTGAGGGTTCTGGGGGGGGGGGGCGAAGAGATGGGCTGCTGAAAAATGGCGAATGGGAGCAAGGCAGAGTGCGGGGCGGGGAGGGAGGGACTCGTGAGGGCGTTGATGATGGCGGGGGTCGGAGGGAGGTGGGCCCTGCTGTAACCGCGAACAAAAGGGGATGTTGTGGAAGCACTAAGCGCGAGTTGCATCGCGGCGGTCCCCGCGCTCGTGCTCGGCGGGGCGGGGCGGGGCTGATGCCGAGCATTCCCCGGTATTAAAACGCGGCCCCGCCACGGCCCGCTGCGCTTTGCGGCGGCAACAGCGACTCAAACGCGCGCTGGACAGGGAGTTGCTCGAGTTTCTAGCAAAGAAAACGACGACGGCGGCGGTGGCGGCAAGCGTCTGCTGTAGCTCATATTATTGCAATAATGATAAAAATTAAAGCGAAAGTTATTGCGTGTGGTTGGGTGACGCGGGGAAATCTAAGTGTCTGCGCAAGATGAGGCAGCGGATTGCGACTTTTTTTTTCCTTTTGCCGCCGCCGTGCCTGCTGCTGCTTCTTCCAGCCAAGGCAGGCGGACCCCCCGTCCCATTGTGACCAGCAGCTGGTGTGTGGAGGGGGGTGCACCAGTAAATGAACTTGTACTTTTAATCCTGTCCGCCGCGCCGGGAGAGGGGGGGAAAGGCGGGGTCGCCGGCGAGCGAGGGCGCTCTCTGCCATTGTGATCCCTAGCAATCTGCGCGCAAGGACCCCGCCCCGAGCTGCACCAGCCAGAGCGCCCCGCGGCCCTCCGCCCGGCCTCGGCGAGGACGACGCCGCGCCACGGATGACAGTCAGGCCGAATAAGGCTGCTCGGCGGGCGCGGGCGGGGAGTGTAGATGCAGGATGCAGGCGGCGGAATGGAAGAGGAGCAGGGGAGGGATCGATGCATGAGACGCTCTGGTGCCTGCACGCTGCTGCTGCCTCTCTATGCCAGGATTACCTGCGCCGCTCTATTCCCGTCTCTGTGCGTGCCGATGCCGTTTCCATCCGCCCGACGGGGTAGCTGCATGGTATCTGAGCTTGCATCTCGTCCGGAAGCACAGCGCGAAGAGCAGCAGCGGCAAGTGGCGGAGATGGGGATGCGGGGCTCTTGAGCGTGGCGGTGGGGCGCGCGCGCGCGTCTTGAACCTCTTGCCCGCCCCGTTATAACTCGCGTTGAACAGCCCACCTCCTCCCGCCGCCGCCACTGTCCAGCTCGGTGAAAGCAGGAACACTGATGAGTAGTGCCACGCGTACGCGTGGTGTGGTTATGGTTCATTTCGACTTGCACACCACCAAGCCCATAACATTTTGCGTTGAGAGAATTCGTCGTCCAACAGCGTCTTCTGTTCTTCGGAAAGGGAAAAATTGCGTAAATCTTCAATTTTTGTTTCAGTCTCTAAAAATTTTGCAAAAATGGCCTATGCGCCGATCAATGCCTTCTGTGGAATATGGTAGGCATGCGCGTCGCCCGCACCTGCCCGGCGGGCTTGCCTACCGGTGGCGGGGTCCTGTGGCAGGGCAGGACCGAGCGCGGGCCGGGGCCGGGCGTCGAGACTGTCGCACGGTGCTTGCGCTGCCAACGGGGCGGAGGGACCTGGGCGGCTCTACTACTACACTACAGAGAGCCAGGACCCTGTCGGACCGCAGTTAAAATAAATAAGCCGTAACCGTGGCGGTGGCTAGGGGCTCGTCACAGTGCGGCCCTGTGTGCACGTGTGTGTGGGGCCGTGCGCGCTGCGCCGTGTCGCCGTGCGTCCCCGACGGATTTTCTGTGCTTTTGCCACCATGCGTTATCACCGTATCGCAGAGGATGAATCTTAAGGGCTTTTGCTTCCGTTTGGGGTCAGTGTGAGCGTTGTAGTCAATTTCAACTATGTCACGTCAATCCACTCCTACTTCTGGTCATGCCATGGCTTTGTATAGTTTCGTCCCGCGGTGACGTCGCTGTAGTGGTCTCTTTGCCATGGGAAGTCTGACCCGCTGGTTGTGAATCGAGCAAGTGGAACAGAGAATGAACGGACGAGCAGCCTCGGCAGTGACGGTGCCCGACCGACCACGGCCGATCTCTTGCTTGCATATTAAGTTAATTTCCGCCCCGTCTTGCGCGACGCACGGTTTGTGCTGATTTCGTTTTTTTTTACGACCATGACTTTTCTTTTCAAGTGCCGCCTGCGCGAGAAATGTTTTCACCGTCCTCTCACTTGGCGAATCAATTTCACGCCTAAATGAGCAGCCGCAGCAGCAGAGCAAAAGCCAAAGCGGAGTCACGAATCACCTGAACAGAGCGCGCGAAGAGTCCGCCTCGCCCTTTCCTATCGCGGCGTGGGAGGCAATGGACTTGTGGGAAGCGGGCGCCTGCGCTTGGGCCCCCCACTCCCTTCCCGTGGCCTCTCGAGTGGGGCCTGAGCGGTTGGCACCTGGCGGGATAATGCTTCAATTTGTAGAGGGGGGCCGAGTGGACTGGCCTGGGCTGCATGGCCCTCCTCTCAAAGAAGAGAGGCGAGTGAGTTGGAAGGTCTTTATTGGAGGAACGGCTGCCCTGGGATTTCTTTGGCGTATAATATGCAGGGCGGGTGGCCCCCAGTAACATTTTATCCATTGTCTGTGCGCATACTGAAACCGCATGTTGACCGCATGCAGGCGTACGCGGGCTAGTTCAAAAAATGTATTCTCAATTAGAGCATCCTCAAAATTTTAAAAGAAACGTTCTTCTTTTAACCCATGTCTAATTGTTGTATGTGAAGTATAAGTTAAAGTGAAATAAGAAAATTTGCTTTAAAACTTTAATGTACCTTAATTGAGAATAGTTTTTGGAGTGTAGGACCCGCTCGGAGCCGTTTGCTGCCAGCAAAGGCAGCCTTACTGGATGAGCCACGGTATCACCTCAGAAGAGTTGTAGAGGTGTTGTATGTGGGCCGCAGGCTTGGTGGCTGGTACAATCCAAATTGCCAGCCCATTACTGAGCTGCTTTAGGGTGAATTGACTATTGTTGCATCTCATACGTTCTATTTTATTTTCCGAACCGATAAGTCCGGTAGTTTCCGTGCGCCCCCCGGGCGGCGGCGGGTTCGACGGACCCGGCCTCGCCGCGCTGATCGAATCTGCAAAGAGAGCCCCTGCATTGCATTCGTGGTGCTCGGGCGGCCGAGTGTGTCGGGTGTTGCCTCTATAACGGTGGAAATAGGGTTGTTTAAAGACAAATGTTGTCGGGCTTTTTCGTGGTGAATTTCCAAAGCGGTTTAAACGTCATTTCTTTTCCTCTCTGGTCTGGCCCGACGGGTATTGTGTTGCCGACGAGGAATGACTGCAACGCCGGTTTTATTTTTGTGAGTCGAACCTGCGGCGCCGTTCTCATCAATTGATGCCGTTTGGCGCTGGGCTCCATTCTCCTCTCGGTTCAACAAGTGCTAACGACCCGGGCGCAGAGAGAGAGAGAGAGAAAGAGAGCGAAACACAGTGCGAGGGGGCGTTTGCGGTGGAGGAGACGGGGTGGGAGCGTTCAGGGGCGGGCGCGTCGCTTTAGCTGCTTCATTGAGTGGCGAATTGGCGTCTCGGCGGTCCGCGCTTCTGGCCGCCTCTGGCCTCTGGCTGCCGGTGCCAACCCGACGCGGCGCCCTATCCAGTCCTGATCCCTCGGCAAACCCACCCCGCCCGCTGGCTCACCCCGAGCACCGCTCTCCTGCCGCCGTTCCTGCTCTGCTTTCGCTTCCTTTTCTCTCTCTCTCTCCGTACCGATATTTTATATGCGATGTGGGTTGGTTTTTTCTTTTCTTTCCCTCTTGTTTTATTTCTCTTCTCTTTCATCTTTTATCCCCCTTCTCGCCCCTTCCCCTCCTGGCCTGGCCTTTCTTTCTTCGCGGCGTGAAGAATCGCACGCTCGCGCTCAGCGGGTGCGCTCTTTAGCTCGCGGCGTGGCGCGGCGTGGCGCGGTCGTTGATCGCGGCGGCGGGGCCCGCGGGGCCCGCGGAGCCCGCGCACCTCTCTGCGCTTGCGGCTCTACCTGTGGCGAGCCTCTTCCTATACCACCGCGACAGAGCGTTTTCGCTGTGTACACACTATGAAGGTGGTTTTACGCTGGATACGAACGTTTTTAGGTGAAACGGGGAAAATCCATGAAATTTCAAACAAATTTAAAGGCAATGTGGATGTAGTGTGCCGTCAAATCAAAAGGAGAGCCTTGCCAGAAAGCGGCCACGGCCGAGTGAGTGACTTATTCCAAGTGCCGCTGAGGTTTATGTCGTGTTGTTGGGTGTAACGCAGGAAATTAACCCCTCCTCTTGTTAAGCGTGTGACAAAAGGCCTCTCTCATTTATTGAGGGGCTGTGCGACGATGAGCGTGCACATTTGAGCGACGCTGAGATGAGCACACGGCGGTGCGGTGGCGTTCTAACGTGACGAATGACTGCAGTATAGTCGCCGCGATTCTCCCCCCCCCC
>NW_026268501.1:0-1792 GCF_000697945.3 Frankliniella occidentalis | reverse complement strand
CCTCTCTCCCTTTCCCCCCCCTCTCGCTCCCTCTCTCTCCTAAGCCATAAACTCTTGTAGTTTTTCGTCCGATTGCTCTGATAGTGCTGTAATGGGCGCAGTCCCGGCGGCTGGTCCGTCCAGTCTGCTGCAGGGCCCCGGCGATCTAATCGCGCACCACTACTTGAAGACGCGCTCGAGGGAGGCGGAAGGGAGGGGGGAGAGGGGGTTGCGCCGGGGTTAAATTGGCTCTGGTCCGGATGGGGGGCCTGAGGGGGGGGGGCTGTGCCACCGCGCTAATTGTCTATCCGTCTGTCCGCCACGGCCCAAGGCCCGCGACCTTGGCCGTCCCCGCTCCGCTGGGGTCAGCAGCGGCCGAAGGGGGTCCGTGCAACTCGGAAATTTCGTGTACGTACTGTGAAAGTTGGATGCCCGAGAATGTTTGATGAATATGAATGAACACTACATAGTGAAAATTCGATGAGTTTTAGTGAGTATTTTTTGAATGTAAATGAATAATCTCATGAGTATCAAGTAAATTATATCAGATACTTGGGGTTTTGCTTGAACCGTGAACACATGCAGTTGTGTACTTCTCCCCCTCAGTAGCAGCAGTTCGAAGCACGTCTCCAGGTACAGAAGTTATTTTTCCACTCTGTAATAAAGACACGTAACGAGCTGATACTATGTACACTTGCTTATTACGTTGTAGTATGTCTCCAGACCATTTGGTTTTTCAAAACTATCATCGAAATCATTCGGCGATCTCGTAGAGTGTCCTCGCCGCGTGTCTTGTCTCGGTTGGTATGCGCATCACGTGACCGGCCGTGGATTGAATTCTCCCTCTCCCCCTCCCCCCTCGACCCCGATGTGGGTCAGCCAGCTGCTGGAGTGGAAGGTCGGAGTTCGTAAAGCCCTTTGTCGCCTTCTCTCTTAGGTCTATGTGTGCGTGCGGTAGCCTCCGCGCTTGCACCCCCTAGTACAGGACTCCTTAAGCTGGGTGGCGGAGCACAAAGTTAGGAGAGGGGAATCACTTTGCCGGTGACAGCGGCCGAGCGCAGCCGCCCCCTTCCAGCAGTAGTAGTAGTTGTAATTGACGGCGGCAGCAACGTGACGGGCGTGCTCGTTGCGTCACAGTCCTCCTGCTTCCGCCTCAGAGGTAGAGCCAGAGGCTGCTGTGCCGGAGGTTGCGATCTGCGCGCTGGACCAAATGTAATTTTTTCGTTCCGCCCCCGTCGTATCCGCGGGCGTGTGCTGCGTGGCGGCACGCGGGCGAACGTGAGTGAGGAGGAGGTGGTGGTGGAGATTCCCGTCCCCCGACCCGAACATGACCCTCCTCAACCCGCCCGCCCGCCGGGTACGCTGCTAGCCGACACGCCAGCCGGCACGTCCGGCATTTTGGCACGGGTTCAAAGGATCGCCTCCTGCTGGTTCTGCGCCCCGCCGCGCCACGCCCCGCCAGCTGGGTAGTACCTGTTGTGTGTGTGGGAGGGAGGGCCCCGTCCTCTTCTGGACCCGGCTCCGGCGGCGGCGCGCCTAACGGAACGGACCCCGCGGTGCACTCCTTTTAGCGGTCCGCTCAGCACAAGCAACGGCGCAATTGGAATGGAATGAACAGTTCGGAACCGCGGTGAGCCGGGACGGGACGCGGCCGTGGTGGCGCTCCCCACCTCACCCCTCACCCCTCACCCCACCATGCCCCGCGCCACTTCAGGGCCCCGCTGTGCGATGTGCTGTGAAAATGCATTTCTTTTTACGGTCGCGGGCCTCGCTCTGCCACGCTACGCCTCGCCACGCCTCTGTTCGATTCCAA
>NW_026268500.1:10311-11609 GCF_000697945.3 Frankliniella occidentalis | reverse complement strand
CGGGCCGCGGCCCGCGCTTCCAAGCAGCCCCCGATCAGAGCCGTTGCCCCCCTCCCCCCCCTTGCGGCCGCGACACTCCAGCGATCAGCAAGCAGTAGTTACGGCCGGCGAGGTCACTGCCGCCCCGGGACAACCCCCTCGACGGGGTGGTGACCGGCCCGCGGGAGGGAGGGTGGAGGAGCGCAGGGGCCGGGGGGTCCTGGGGAAATGACTGCGAGGTGCTGATGCACCTGTTGGATGCACCCCGCTCCTCCCCGCTCGCCCCGGGGTCCGCCGTGTTTTCATGCCGTAAATAACAACTCTCCCCCTCTGTTTTCCTTCTCACCTGAGAGGCGATCCTCGCCTCGCCGCCGTCCCTCACCTGGCCTTGATCCTCTACTCGCCCGGCCCCGCCCGACCCGCACCGCCGGCCAGCCCGGCCAGCCTCTCAAAGGGGCCGCCCTCCGGCCACTTTGGGACCAAACAGAGATCCGCAGCCGTTATTTTGCATTTTGATGTGCAAAAGATTCTGTCCGATCACAATGGGCTCGAGAGCGGCTCAGGGATCAGGCGTGAAGTGAAGTGAGGTGAGGTGAGGAACGAACCCCAATCCGAGTCCTCGCCGACCCAGCGAGGCAGGCCAGCCTTCTGAAGTGGTCCGAACATAGAGGAGTCTATGGACGTGGCTGGGTCGCGGGGCGGGCGGGGCGGGTCGGTGGAGGTAGGAGTTGGAGGCCAGCAGCACATCCCACAATCAGTGTGCCTGAACGACGAACGCCGCAGATTTCAGATTTCACTATGACGTTCGCGACGTGCACGCTCCCCATGGCATACCAGAGCGTGGCAACCGCCAACAATCAGCGCAGAGAGCACACACATGAGTCCGGCGAGCCTCTGCGAATGAGACCACATAACGTCGCATACTACGGGAAGCCACCCTCGAACAAGGGAGTTTCATTCTGAAGGGCCCCCGCCCAGCCCCGCCACCGGGGCCGCTCTCCAGTCGCTCCAGTCCCTCCCGCTGCACACTCTGGCCACAGCCTTCATTGAGGTGCGGGTTCTGGGTGCCTTCTAAACGGTGAGCACCACGACGACCATGGCCCTTGTCGCTCTAGTGGTTCGAGCAGTGCTGGGGCGAAGTGCCATGTTCTCAACTCTATGAGACTTAGTTCAAGCTAGATTGACACCAAGTCCAGTTTCGAAGGGCACAATGATCAGTACAACCGTGTTGAATCGAACTATACTTTTTCTTGTACGCGAGTATAGGATCGGACAGGGCAGTACAGAGGGGGCACAGTGCACAGCTGGAGAGGGGATGG